>NC_039368.1:71819235-71989803 GCF_003573695.1 Papaver somniferum | reverse complement strand
AAAAAAAAAAAAAAGATCAACTTTTCATCAACAGGAAGCAGGATCGACTCCACTATTCATCAAGGACACGTATTTGCTTCAAAATAGTAAAAGTGAAAAGGTTTAATATTTTCCAAAAAATAAAAAAGGTAAATCTTATCTAAGATTTCCACCTTAGATATGTCATCCACTTGTCTACCTCTTATAGGTTGTTGTAATTATAGATAGGATTCTCAAAAAAGAAAATCGTATCTCTTTTGTTTCTTGCAAACTTTCCCCTATATAAATACTCGTTAAGGGAAAGGGACAGGGCAAGTTTTTAGTTCTCAAGAGTCATTGTCTATAAGTTTGAGGGTGAAAGTTTCTGAGTGTTTCCTGCTTTGAGAGTGATAGTTTGTGAGTGTTTTCATGTTCTAAGTGTGAGTTTGAAGTTGTTTGGTGTGCTTAGAGCTGGCAAACCAGCCAAAAACCCGCGGGTTGATCCGCCCGGCCCGTAAAAAACCCGTGCCCGCCCCGGCTGGGTCCTAAACAAGTCGGGTACGGGTTGGAGAAATAACGGCTTGTGAGAAAACGGGTTAACCCGTCCTGACCCGTAATACCGCGGGTTAAACCCGAAACCCGTCTGCTGCTAACTTTACCACCGTATGATTTCTACTTTTAATTCTGTTCATTCATTTATCATATAAAACTCTAAAAACCCTAGAAGATCACTTATGTTTCTTCTCTTTCTTTTCTGGTTTTTCTTTTCTCTTTCTATTTTTCTTCTCCACTGCACGAACTGTGAGTGAGTGATTCATGATTCTTCTGAAATTTGAATAAACTTAATGAATAAGTGAATCAAGGAAAGAGTTAATGAGTCTGTGGAGTTAATTTTGGTTAGGGTTTCGTGATGATTGAAGAAAGAGGAATCAGTAAAATTAGGATTAGGGTTCTAGAATGGATTGAAAATTTTATATCAAATTGAGAATGAAATCAAGTAAGTAATGATGGGTATTGGATGTTAAGTTTAAGGTTGAATTTTTAGTTATTGATTTTCAATTTAATTCACATTGAAGAATCAGTGAGTTAGGGTTCCACCATGAACTGGAAATTTGATTGGTGATGAATACGATGAAATTGAAAGATGATTTTGTTAAATTGAGGTTTAGATTCGTATAATAATTGGATGAACTCCATCGATTAGGGTTCTTAATAGAAAAGAGAATTCATGGTTCACGGGTTTGAAACTTAGTTGAAAAAAAAAAAAGAAAATTGACGGTTTAGGGATATGATGGAATCAAGTTGAAGATTAAGCAAAGGGTAAATCATTTGTTTCAATTTGGAATTAATCTGAGAACCTGTTATATGGATATTAGGTTACTAGTTTGAGATGAAGTGTATGTGAGTTGGATTAGTAATATGATGGGATGAAGATGGGTTTGCGTTTTTGTTGTTGTTGATTAATGTTGCAGATTAGTGGTAGTGATAACGAGAAGATTTATGAATGAAATTGAGATGCAGGTGATGAAAGTGGTGGATGTGAATTGATTTTAGGTTAGAAACGATAATCCTAGGTTAGGGTTTGATTCTTTACTCTTTTTCACAGTAGACTAGAGAACTTATAATTGTGTTTTTTTTCTATGTAATCCTATGTTTTAGTATTATCCCCAAGTTATGTTCTGTGGTTTGGTCTCTGTTTTGTCACAAATTAACTTAATGAAATTATAATTTTATTTTTAATTAAATAAGTCGGGTTAACCCGTGAACCCGCAAGCTTTACCCGTTACGGGTGCGGGTTGAAGAAATGATCACCCGTGAAGAATATCGACCCGCGGGTTTTGACCCGTGTTAACCCGAACCCGTGTAACCCGTAACAAGCCATCCCCGGCCCGCCCGTTTGCCAGCTCTAGGTGTGCTATCTATTAAGGAATAAAAGACTACTTTGTAAGTATCTCTACCCGTTATCTATGTTTTAAATTTCTTTTAATTATGAAGATTCCTTTTAATTTTCTATTAATCATTTTCTAAATTATCTTTCAATCACTATTTCTATTTATTAGTTTTAATAATATATTCTGTTTTGAAGTTTTATATATATATATCCTTTCAATATAAAGATATAGATAAAACCTGGGAACGTTTTGGTATCAGAGCCAGTGAATTTTGGATTTTAACCAAAATTTGGTATGATTTTAACATACCAAACTGTTATTGTTTATATATTATGTTTATATACGGATTCTGTTTATATACCAAAAATGGCTCTGAACGGATTCTGTTTTGGTATCAGAGCCAGCGATACCAAAACACTGGCTCTGATACCAAAACACTGGCTCACTGCGACTAATATTTAGCACTTTATTAGTTTATATATTTTGTTTATATATTCTGTTTGGTATATAAACTTAAAATGCACAATATCAGGATACCAAACTTTATATTCTGTTTTCATGTTCTAAGTGAATTCTGTTTATATACGGATTCTGTTTTGGTATCAGAGCCAGTGAATTTTGGATCTGCATTTTAAAATGCACTGCTATTGGTAACCTGATATTGTGGGTATATTCTGCTTTTATTAGTTTCAACATTATCTTATAGTGCTGAAAACAGAATATATATATATATATATATATAAAACTTAAACGGTATTGTTAAACAAGGATAAAATCCAACACATACAACCTAATGAGATTAAACTTAATCCGGCACCATCTAGTGGATTATTATTTAAACCAAACCCAATAATAGATCCAAATGTCTTCAGATTATCCAACCCAGATAATAGCTTTGTAGATGCACTAGTAGAAAAGCTAGGAAAATTAAGCTTATCTGCTTCAGGCCCATCTAAAGCATCCAAACAATCAAAAGAAGGAATAAATGTTCTGTCCAAACACGAAGAATACAGTGATATAAATATAGAAGAACTGGAAGAAATTTTTCATTCATCAAATTATGGTAATATTAACAACAATTCTGATGACATTAATAAAATATCTTTTGGAAAAATAAATATACACCGACAGTTCCTACTAGAAATTATTACCCTAGACCAACACCGGTATATTTACAACTGGAAGAGGATTATAATTGGAATCAGACTTCGTTTGATGGAAGATCCATAGTTGAGTGGAACATAGATGGTATGACAAAATACCAAATAGTAAATATCATAAGACAAATGTCGATGTATGCTTCTGCTTCTAGACTCATTAAAAACCCAGAAAAACAAATTGCTTAATCCATAGTTACTGGCTATAATGGCCAACTTAAAGGATGGTGGGATTTCCATATGTCCGACCTGGCAAAATATAGCATTTATATGGCAAAGAAACCAATCAAGCTAGAAGATGGTACTGAATACTCTCAGGAAGATATTGTTAGTACCCTACTTTATACCATTGGCCTGCACTTTGTAGGAAGTAATAGCCAACAAATGAAAAGATCTAGGGAATTACTTATTAATCTTAAACGTCCTACCCTCTCCCATTATAGATGGTACAAGGATGTATTCTTCTCAAAATTGTTTAGCAGAGAAGATTGTTCCTCTAATTCTGATTTTTGGAAAGAGAAATTCGTCTCAGGATTACCCCCTCTGTTTGCTGAAAGGGTTAGAAATAGACTAAAATCAAAAAATATTCAACAACGTATTGAGTATGGCGAATATACTTTTGGCCAACTATCTTCCGAAATTTTATGTGAAGGTTTAGCTTTATGCTCAGACATAAAGCTACATAGACAAATACAAAAGAATAAATTATCTAACATGCAAGAGTTAGGTGATTTTTGTGAGCAATTTGGATACACTAATACACCATCCGCGTTATTATCTAGGAAGAAAGGTACTCGACCACCTTCCCATAACAATCCTAAGACTACTAGATATACTAATAGGTATCCATTGAAATCTAAACGACCCAAATTTAGGAAAAACAACAATAAGACACAACAATTAAATAAAAAGACTAATAAGTCACTTCCAGTCTGTTACAAGTGTGGAAAAATTGGGCATTATAGTAGTAAGTGTCGTACAAAACAAAAAATAAATGATCTTAATCTAGACGAAGGTCTCAAACGTCAATTAGAACAAGTCCTCTTAATGGACTCCGATCTATCTGAAGAGGATGAATCATCCTCCTCAGAAAATGATTCAGGGACAATTTCAGGATTGGAGGATGATGAATATGTAGATGGTTGTAGATGTGCTGCATTATATCTATCCCACCATTTGATATATAAGTGCCTTTCTAAATAAGGGATATAATCCCAATCAGGATCATTATCTTGTGGAATCGAATAATTCCATCTTAGAATCCATGGGATTTCATACAGTATAAAGAACCACTGCATTAATCTTCTTATATCATCAGATTGTCTATTAGCCTTGATAAACTTATTTAACATATCTACAATATATGCAGGTAAAATCTCCGGGCATGGCCCCCAGCTACTTAGCCATGCTCTGAACCAATTTGGTAGCTCTTTGATTGTATTGAGTTTAAAACCAATATACCAGGAATGAGAGAATCTCTGAGTTTGATAGCAAAAAATATGTGTCCATGCTTTAATATAATCAGTATAAGAATATGATCTCGGTTTGATATGGGGGTGATCATTGAATTTTTTTAACCCATGAGGGTTCATTCCCCAATCTCGGTATGATAATACCTTAAGAATAACAAGCTTGGAGAACACTGGAGGACCATTACCATTACTGTTGGCCGTGTTATGTGTTAAAAGGATAGATCCTGTCTCTATGAGTATTGTTTCATAAAACTCTCTAGTTTTACCATAATGTGGTAAAATATGCTCTTTTAAGTACATGCTTGCAACTTCTGCAGGATCTCTGTTAACATGTTCTGTTTCTACCGCTAAAAGCGGTATTGATGTGGACATTATAAATGCCGAATTTTCTTCTGAAGAAGAATATTGTTTTCCCTTATTTGGGTTTCCTTTAATCATAATAGGATTACTTTTGTTCCTTTTATTAGGAGATGGGTAAGAAAATTGAGGAGCCTTTCCCCTAGGTATCTGGCAGTCCATGCTTCCCCTGCAAAAATTCACGAGTCAAGAAATCAGGTAGAGAATTAGTTTCACCTTTTATATATTCAATTTTGAAATCAAACGCTGATAAAATGGCTTGCCATCTTGCAAAAATTTGCCGAGAGGCTAAATTTTTAATATCCTTTACCAATACTTCCTTAGCTGCCTGACAATCCACTCTAATAAGAAATTCCTGGTTTAACAAATCACTTTCAAATTTAGTAACACAATGAATTATTGCCAATATTTCCTTTTTAATGGTTGAGTAATTTTGTTGTGCCGATTTCCATACACCTGAGGTATATCTTACTAATTTCTCTTTATTATGAATCCTTTGTTTAAGGATTCCTCCATATCCGACATCTGAAGCATCAGTCTCAACTATTTTGTAGGCTGTAGGCATGGCAATTCTTTAGCTTTAGCTTTGATTTTTATAACAACAGTTGTATGCTCACTACTCCAATTAGCAGGGTTTTTCCGTAATCTTGCATATAGAGGATTGCTATCCTTAGCTAAATCCTTATAAAAATCTGCTATATAATTTAAGCTTCCTAAGAATCTTTATAATTTTTTTTTATCCTTGATTTCATCAGGAAATTTATCAGCAAAGGATATAGCCCGTTCTATAGGTATTATAGTACCTTTATTAATATTGTGACCAAGGAATCTAACCTGGGTTTGAAATATTTTCATCTTTTTTGCAGATACCACTAATCCGGCATGTTTTACTATTTTGAGGAATATTGATAAGTGTTTAAAATGTTGCTCAATTGATTCAGAATATATTAATACATCATCAATGTATACAATTGTAAAAGTTGAATAAGAATTAAATATGTTATTCATAATATGTTGAAATTCTGATGGAGCATTTTTTAAACCAAATAGCATAACATTCCATTCATAATGTCCAAAGGGAACCGTAAATGCAGTTTTATACTTGTCTTTTTCTGCGATTTGAATTTGCCAATATCCTGACTTTAAGTCAAATTTTGAAAATATGACAGCATTATGTAATCTATCTAAAAGATCTTTTTTATTAGGAATTGGATACCTAATCCATCTTAATGCTTTATTCAAAGGCTTATAGTTGATGACTAATCTCGGAACTCCTCTTTCTAATTCAGCTGCTTTTTCTACATAAAATGCAGGACAACTCCAAGGAGAGTAACTTTTTCTAATCAAACCTTTATCTAGTAAATATTGAATTTCAGATTTACATATTTCTAATAATCTATTGTTCATTTGAATTGGTCTGGCTTTTGTTGGAATCATTTTTTCAGAAAAATCTGGTTCATAAGGTAATTCTACTATATGTTGTTTTCTTTCCCAGAATGCATTTGGGATTTCAACACAAACTTCTTTCACTAGAAGATCATTAAAATCATTGATTTTTCTTTGTGCTCTGAAAAAATGGTGCTTAAACTATTATCTTATAGTGAAAGAAGTTTGTGGGCATATTCTGTTTAACCAAAACAGAATCCGGGAGGGTATATATAACTTAAAATGCAGTTTTATAGTAAAAGCTGATATTTCTTCCGATTTTATCTGATACTAAATATTGGTATCAGATACCAAATAGCCGTAAAACCATTGACAAGGACAGGATTAAATAATTTTGTACTCTTATGTGTCAGGGATTGTAGACACAATAAATTCACTGATTCATTATTAGGAATTATTGAGTCCACCTTATGTGAAGGTCCAATTTATTTTAATTGTTTCCCAAATTTTTCGGTGTCTCTGTCTGATCCAGGACTCCTTAAAACTCTAACTTTAAATGTTAGAACTCAGGGGTTTGATATGGTCGCAGGGTCGCAGAACTTAGCCGTTGTGTATAAAATATATTATAAGGTTATGAATACCTTATGTCCTAATGCTCAAGTTTATGACACAAAAGGTCAGACTACTCTTTTTCATACCAATATTGGTAAAGCCCATACAGTTATTCCCAGAACCATAAAGTGGGATCAGGTTACCCTCCCTGAAAAGTGGACTTTACAGGTAGAAGTTCCAGCAAAGCCTTGCCAAAACCAAAATCTCCAACAAATAATTGAATATGAAGATGGAGATGTGGAAATACAATTTACATCTTTCAGGAAAACTAGGCTTAAGATATCAGAAGGCGAGGGAAGTGCACCAAGGCCATCTGTAGCATCTTCTTCTTATACAGATCCTATTCATAATTTTATAAATGACCCAAATGATATTATTATAGAAGGAGTTAAACAAACCGCGCATCATGTTAATAAACCTTATTATAAAGTAGAAACGCCAAAATATACGGTTAGAAATATTCCTGAACAAGTAGAACCGACATTCTCCGATCTAGAATTTGAGATAAATGTGATCCAAAAACCATCATTGGATTTACAAGAACTTCGAAAAGAGTATCATAGTTTAGAAAATACAAATAAAAGGGCTTGGTTTGAATCCAACTTTAGTTCTAATAGAAGAACAAGAATATATAAAACTTATGCTCTATACTTAAGTCATAATAAAAATCCAAACCCATTTTTCACCTGGTTTGAAGATTTTACCAAAACTTACAATTTAAATAAATATAAGAGATCGCTTAATATGTTGGAAAACCAGTTTCAATCTTATACGACAAAAGATGGAAATGTTATTCAGTCAATCCATCCACCAGAAGTAGTCCTTGATATCAAAGGTGCTATATAGCCCCATACAAATTAGAACATAAGGGAACTGATTCAGTAGCTAACCATAAAGATATTGGTCAGTTAATACAACAAAATAACTACACCAATTTATATTTACATTCAATAGGAAAACAAACGACAAGAATTGAAGGCTTGTTAAACAAGGATAAAATCCAACATATACAACCTAATGAGCTTAAACTTAATTAGGCACCATCTAGTGGATTATTATTTAAACCAAACCCAATAATAGATCCAAATGTCTTCAGGTTGTCCAACCCAGATAATAGCTTTGTAGATGCACTAGTAGAAAAGCTAGGAAAATTAAGCTTATCTGCTTCAGGCCCATCTAAAGCATCCAAACAATAAAAAGAAGGAATAAATGTTCTGTCCAAACACGAAGAATACAGTGATATAGATATAAAAGAACTGGAAGAAATTTTTCATTCATCAAATTCTGGTAATATTAACAAGAATTCTGATGACATTAATAAAATATCTTTTGAAAAAAATAAATATACACCGACAGTTGCTACTAGAAATTATTACCCTAGACCAACACCGGTAGATTTACAACTGGAAGAGGATTATAATTGGAATCAGACTTCGTTTGATGGAAGATCCATAGTTGAGTGGAACATAGATGGTATGACAAAATACCAAATAGTAAATATCATAAGACAAATGTCGATGTATGCTTCTTCTTCTAGACTCATTAAAAACCCAGAAAAACAAATTGCTGAATCCATAGTTACTGGCTTTACTGGCCAACTTAAAGGATGGTGGGATTTCCATATGTCCGACCAGGCAAAATATAGCATTTATATGGCAAAGAAACCAATCAAGCTAGAAGATGGTACTGAATACTCTCAGGAAGATATTGTTAGTACCCTACTTTATACCATTGGCCTGCACTTTGTAGGAAGTAATAGCCAACAAATGAAAAGATCTAGGGAATTACTTATTAATCTTAAATGTCATACCCTCTCCCATTATAGATGGTACAAGGATGTATTCTTCTCAAAATTGTTTAGCAGAGAAGATTGTTCCTCTAATTCTGATTTTTGGAAAGAGAAATTCGTCTCAGGATTACCCCCTCTGTTTGCTGAAAGGGTTAGAAATAGACTAAAATCAAAAAATATTCAACAACGTATTGAGTATGGCGAATATACTTTTGGCCAACTATCTTCCGAAATTGTATGTGAAGGTTTAGCTTTATGCTCAGACATAAAGCTACATAGACAAATACAAAAGAATAAATTATCTAACAGGCAAGAGTTAGGTGATTTTTGTGAGCAATTTGGATACACTAATACACCATCCGCGTTATTATCTAGGAAGAAAGGTACTCGACCACCTTCCCATAACAATCCTAAGACTACTAGATATCCTAATAGGTATCCATTGAAATCTAAACGACCCAAATTTAGGAAAAACAACAATAAGACACAATAATTAAATAAAAAGACTAATAAGTCACTTCCGGTCTGTTACAAGTGTTGAAAAATTGGGCATTATAGTAATAAGTGTCGTACAAAACAAAAAATAAATGAGCTTAATCTAGACGAAGGTCTCAAACGTCAATTAGAACAAGTCATCTTAATGGACTCCGATCTATCTGAAGAGGATGAATCATCCTCCTCAGAAAATAATTCAGGGACAATTTCAGGATTGGAGGATGATGAATGTACAGATGGTTGTTCTTGTAAAAATTGTTTTCATAAACAAATATCTAGTCTAGGAATTAATGTCCTCACCAATGAAGAAAATTTTATATTAGAGTTAATTGATAAAATTGAAAATCCAGAATCAAAGCGAATAGCTTTAGAAAAATATATTGAAGTATCTAAAAGAGCACCAAAACAAGAGAAAATCGAAACTTCTTACAAACCTTATAGTTTTAAGGAAATAATGGCAAGAGTAGAAAATCATCACATTAAAAAAGAACCATCATTCAATGATCTTAGGGCAGAAGTTAATCAGGTTAAAGAAGAATTAAGAAGTCTTAAGCAAAGAGTCCAGATATTGGAACTTCATAAACCAGTAGACTGTGAGTATGACTCACAAGAAGAAAACTCTTTTGATGAAATTTTGCAAAACTACCAGGCTCATATTACTACACATATAGATAAACCAGAATCACCTACTAATAACCAGGATATCGAAAACATGCAATTCATTAATATAATAGATAAAGTAATCACTCAAAAGTGGTACACCTTAGTCACCCTAATCATAGGAAAAGAATACTGTTTTGAAACTATGGCACTCATAGATTCGAGTGCAGATCTAAACTGCTTAAATGAAGGATTATTTCCCACAAAGTATTTTACCAAAACAACCCAAGTTCTTAATACTGCAGATGGAAACAAATTGATAATTAATTACAAATTATCTGATGCTGCGGTGTGTAATAATGGTATTTGTCTAGCGACACCATTTATCATGGTAAAGAATTTATCTCAATCCTGCATATTAGGGACTCCATTCTAGAATATGTTATACCCGTTAAGTATTAACAATACGGGCATTGAAGCCCTCATTCAGGGACATAAAATATTATTTGAATTTGTCTCAGAACCTAGGCAAAAATTTATTAACCAGGTTCAAGAAAAAATCAAGCACAAAGAAAATTTTTTGTTCTTCTTAAAAGAGGAGATTCAATATAAGCAAATAGAAGAGAAACTAAATTGCCCAAAACTCCAAAAACAAATCAATGATTTTAATGATCTTCTAGTGAAAGAAGTTTGTGCTGAAATCCCAAATGCATTCTGGGAAAGAAAAAAACATATAGTAGAATTACCTTATGAACCAGATTTTTCTGAAAAAATGATTCCAACAAAATCCAGACCAATTCAAATGAACAATAGATTATTAGAAATATGTAAATCTGAAATTCAAGATTTACTAGATAAAGGTTTGATTAGAAAAAGTTACTCTCCTTGGAGTTGTCCTGCATTTTATGTAGAAAAAGCAACTGAATTAGAAAGTGGAGTTCCGAGATTAGTCATCAACTATAAGCCTTTGAATAAAGCATTAAGATGGATTAGGTATCCAATTCCTAATAAAAAAGATCTTTTAGATAGATTACATAATGCTGTCATATTTTCAAAATTTGACTTAAAGTCAGGATATTGGCAAATTCAAATCGCAGAAAAAGACAAGTATAAAACTGCATTTACGGTTCCTTCTGGACATTATGAATGGAATGTTATGTCATTTGGTTTAAAAAATGCTCCATCAGAATTTCAACATATTATGAAAAACATATTTAATTCTTATTCAACTTTTACAATTGTATACATTGATGATGTATTAATATATTCTGAATCAATTGAGCAACATTTTAAACACTTATCAATATTCCTCAAAATAGTAAAACAGGCCGGATTAGTGGTATCTGCAAAAAAGATGAAAATATTTCAAACCCAGGTTAGATTGCTTGGTCACAATATTAATAAAGGTACTATAATACCTATAGAACGGTCTATATCCTTTGCTGATAAATTTCCTGATGAAATCAAGGATAAAAAACAATTACAAAGATTCTTAGGAAGCATAAATTATATAGCAGATTTTTATAAGGATTTAGTAAGGATAGCAAACCTCTATATGCAAGATTACGGAAAAACCCTGCTAATTGGAGCAGTGAGCATACAACTGCTGTTATAAAAATCAAAGCTAAAGCTAAAGAATTGCCATGCCTAACTATAGCGAATCCAACAACCTACAAAATAGTTGAGACTGATGCTTGAGATGTCGGATATGGAGGAATCCTTAAACAAAGGATTCATAATAAAGAGCAATTAGTAAGATATACCTCATGTGTATGGAAATCGACACAACAAAATTACTCAACCATTAAAAAAGAAATATTGGCAATAATTCATTGTGTTACTAAATTTGAAAGTGAATTGTTAAACCAGGAATTTCTTATTAGAGTGGATTATCAGGAAGCTAAGGAAGTATTGGTAAAGGATGTTAAAAATTTAGCCTCTCGGCAAATTTTTGCAAGATGGCAAGCCATTTTATCAGCGTTTGATTTCAAAATTGAATATATAAAATGTGAAACTAATTCTCTACCTGATTTCTTGACTCGTGAATTTTTGCAGGGGAAGCATGGACTGCCAGATAACTAAGGGAAAGGCTCCTCAATTTTCTTACCCATCTCCTAATAAAAGGAACAAAAGTAATCCTATTATGATTAAAGGAAACCCAAATAAGGGAAAACAATATTCTTCTTCAGAAGAAAAGTCGGCATTTATAATGTCCACATCAATACCGCTTTTAGCGGTAGAAACAGAACATGCTAACAGAGATCCTGCAGAAGTTGCAAGCATGTACTTAAAAGAGCATATTTTACCACATTATGGTAAAACTAGAGAGTTTTATGAAACAATACTCATAGAGACAGGATCTATCCTTTTAACACATAACACGGCCAACAGTAATGGTAATCGTCCTCCTGCGTTCTCCAAGCTTGTTATTCTTAAGGTATTATCATACCAAGATTGGGGAATGAACCCTCATGGGTTAAAAAAATTCAATGATCACCCCCATATCAAACCGAGATCATATTCTTATACTGATTATATTAAAGCATGGACACATATTTTTTGCCATCAAACTCAAAGATTCTCTCATTCCTGGTATATTGGTTTTAAACTCAGTACAATCAAAGAGCTACCAAATTGGTTCAGAGCATGGATAAGTAGCTGGGGGCCATGCCCGAAGATTTTACCTGCATATATTGTAGATATGTTAAATAAGTTTATCAAGGCTAATAGCCAATCTTATGATATAAGAAGATTAGTGCAGTGGTTCTTTATACTGTATGAAATCCCATGGATTCTAAGATGGAATTATTCGATTCCACAAGATAATGATCCTGATTGGGATTATATCCCTTATTTAGAAAGGAAATTATATATCAAATGGTGGGATAGATATAATGCATCACATCTACAACCATCTACATTTAACATGCAGTTTGTTGCAGCTCAGCTTATGGTATCGGCATCAACCACCTCAATGCTGTTGGAATTCTCAACCCACATACTCGCACTAAAGCATAGGCACGAGGACTTGTCAAAGGAAGAATTTAAGAAGGAGATTTTGGAGGCACTTGATAACGAAGATTTGGGTTCCCAACCGTCCTCGTCAAAAACCTTTGAGGAAGAAGAGATAAAATCGGAAAATACAGAAGACCTAAATGCAAATGGTGATGATTGCTTTGGAATGATTTAAGGTTTAAATGGTTCGAAGAAGATAGGAAAATTCTAATTATTTTACGTCAAAAAAAAATAAAAAAAAATTGGTCATCTTTTCATCAACAGGAAGCAGGATCGACTCCACTATTCATCAAGGACACGTATTTGCTTCAAAATAGTAAAAGTGAAAAGGTTTAATATTTTCAAAAAAAGAAAAAAGGTAAATCTTATCTAAGATTTCCACCTTAGATATGTCTTCCACTTGTCTACCACTTATAGGTTGTTGTAATTATAGATATGATTCTCAAAAAAGAAAATCTTATCTCTTTTGTTTCTTGCAAACTTTCCCCTATATAAATACCCGTTAAGGGAAAGGGAAAGGGAAAGTTTTTAGTTCTCAAGAGTCATTGTCTATAAGTTTGAGAGTGAAAGTTTCTGAGTGTTTCCTGCTTTGAGAGTGATAGTTTGTGAGTGTTTTCATGTTCTAAGTGTGAGTTACAAGTTGTTTGGTGTGCTATATATTAAGGAATAAAAGACTACTTTGTAAGTATCTCTACCCGTTATCTATGTTTTAAATTTCTTTTAATTATGAAGATTCCTTTTAATTTTCTATTAATCATTTTATAAATTATCTTTCAATCACTATTTCTATTTATTAGTTTTAATAATATATTCTGTTTTGAAGTTTTATATATATATATATATTTTGGATGTTTAATTAGTCTTTTTGTAATGTTGCTTGTAAGTTTACTTTTTTGAATGTTTAATATTTACGGATGTAATATTTTGTTTAGATTCCAAGTGCATATGTTGTTTAATTTCTGTCCATTGTTCATCTGTTGGAGTATCAATCTTTTGATAAAACAGAATGAACTAGTAATGTGTTTAAGGGGGTTTGGCTTAGAGATTTGGATCTGAAGAGTTAGGGTTAACCATGATTTTATTGTGGCTTTGCTGTTAAAGTGATAGGATCATGAATATGTACTGAGTCTTGTATTAGAAAGTTGAAAAATATAGCCAAATTTTTCATAAATTACAATGCCAAATCTGACAAGCTTAACCAAAAAAAAAAAAAAATCAGAATTGAGAGCACAATTGAATAGTAGGCCTTCATAATTTTTCTTACACAAAAAAAATTAGCATTCTAAAAATAATGTAAAAAACTTGAATTTATTCTATGCCGAGTGCTCATCCATAAATTTGCTCGTCTTGGTTGCTTCCCATGTTCTTATTCATTATAATCATTATATAAATGTTCACCATAGCTTTTTTCAAATGCATCCCAAGAAGCAAAACCCTTAGGAGGAGGATCGTCTTCAACATGGATCATTTTCTTAATATGAACTAATTCCCATTCTTCATCGACATACTCTTCTAGTATACCACCAATGCTTTCCACAAAGTCATCCCATGAAGCAAAGCTCTTCGAAGGAGGAGGATCATTATTAACAATACCATTGGCAGGAACAACACAATTTTCATTAGAACTCATCCTCTCAATTCCTTCGTTCTTTTACTTATGAACGAGGTATCTAATTTCTTATTTCTAGGATCCAAATCTAGCTAAATATATTATTTTTTTCTATAAATATCTAGTATGCAAATCTAAATATAGTGGGTGGGTTATGTTTACCATGAATATGACAAACGACAATCAAGGTGATATATGGAAAGTGTGATTTTGCAGATTTTGCGAGACCCGGCAGAAAAATATTGCATTCTAGGATTAGACTACTGATTGTCAGTTCTAATTAGACGCCTATAATCTTGCTGAAACCCTAAAGAAATGTCTAAATATCCTGACACGTTAAGCATTCATGTCAATGAGATAGTGCACTTGTTAAAATTAAAAGTTTTCCTCCCTTATTTAACAAAATAGTCCTTCCTTATTGAATCTCAAACGCAATTTTTCCTACTACATTATTACTACAATCATAATTGATTTTTTTGTAAAATTCATAGACACCAACACCTGTTGACAGGCATTATGTGACGCTGGTGTACTGCAATATGTTGATTTGATTAATCAGAACAGATGGGACATATCTTGAACTGCAGCATGGTTTGGCTCATGTATCATGCCATATCTCAATTCCTTGACCAACAATTAAAATCAAAAATTGGTCAAACATAATAGGTCCCTGCACAATTGTGTATATTTATTTAATTTTAATTAGTTATCAGATGGGCCATATCTTGAACTGCTGCTAGCATGGGAAACTACCAACACTATGTCAACAACGCTTGAGACATAATCTATTCTTTATCCCAAACGAACAACAGCAGAAATCTCTCTCGAATCCTTTCTTTTTCGTCGAAATCCAGTTTCAACTTTATCAATTTCACACCCTAAAATCTCCATCACTCAATTTCGACTTAGCGTACAGAGTTTGGATTTGGTTGATTGAATATTCAATCTTCTCCAAACTGTAACCCTAAATTCAAAGTTGGGTGAATTGAACGAACCACCACCACCATCACCAAGTTCATCCTCTGCTTTCTAATCGAATACTGGGTGAATTCATTGAATTAATTCCACGATGATTACTTTGCATAGAATCATCAACCATTTTTTCAGGAGATCCCAATTAATTTTTTTTCTAATCGAAGATTGCAAACTTCAGATTTGGGTAAAAAAATTCTGATTGAAGAACAATTTGAGGTAAGATTAATGGGTCGTATATGATAATTTGGTATAACTTTTACATTTTCCGAGGAAAAGGTGGAAGCATTCACATTTGATGAAATCGTTTACTTCATAGTATTCATATTTTCGGAGTACCACCAGAACTTAGTGGTGGATGAATTGGACTCCATACTCTTATTTGACTTCCAGATAACAAAGGCCACTTCTCCGTTAAGAGTGTCTATAATGTGTTGTCTAGTGCATCTAATACTTTTGCAGGTACTAATTCTGTTTCTCCACAGGTATGGAAAGCTTTTTGGAAGTTAAATTATTTGTTTGGAAGTGCTTAAAAGATATAGTCCCAACAAGAGATAAACTAGATAGATATGGAAATGATATTGAATTGCATTGCAGTTTTTGTAATCATCCTGTGGAATCCAGTAGTCACCTATCCTTGAATGTGGTTATGCTAGATCTATTTGTTTGGTTTTAAATATCAATGTTAGTAATATTATGGTACAACATTTTTCATTTAGGATCTAGATTCTCTCTTGGTTTTCTGCAGGAAATAATATTACCTTTGGTGCAGGAATTACTAGACATGAGATTAATAAATTGCTAATGGTTTCGGTTTGGACTATTTTTTATTTTTTTTGAAGCATCAGTTTGGACTATTTGATGTTCAAAGATTTTTCAGAACATGACTCCAAATAGAACAATGTCAATAGATGGCATTAATAAACTTGTGCCTCCTGGAACTAATCTTGTTTCTTCTACTAATGGGGTTGTGCAGCCGCTAAGATGGAAACCTCCTGATAATGTTTACAAATTTTGATGCTTCTTTTAAGCCAGATTCATTATAAGGTGGAATAGGGCTAATAGTGAGGAATTGTGCAGGTAGCTGCATTCGGGTGCAAGGACAATGCTTCAATGGAGGAATGAAGATAGGAGTTGAAGCTGATGAGCTGGAATGTAAGGCTATGCTGGCAGCTGTTACTCTGGAACAAACTTTAATCATGTTATCTTTGAATCAGATTTTCAAACTTTAATAAAATCCATCAATGATCAAACCTATTATGTTAATTGGATGAATCAAGCTTTGGTTTTAGATATTAATTCTAATTGGACAGAACACACAAATATAGTAGTGTGTTTTAGTTCACTTAATTCTAATTGGGGCCATATCTTCTTCCAGTTATTACGATTTTTTTTTTCAACTGCACCAACACGTACTCCACTTTATACAAAGATAGTTTTTTTACTTTAGTACCGTTATAAAAACTGCAGCAACACGTACTCCACTTTTTACCTATCATTTTGTGTTTGCTAATAGATGAATGATTAGGTTGGAAGATTTTTTGGTTTTTGTTCAAGGAACTGGTTAGTGTAAATTATATACTCGTAGCCTTTGTTTTTGGTTTTGGGTTATACTATTTTGGTAATGATGATCATCATGGTACTGAATTTGGTACAAATTTAAGTCAGCAGTTTGGAATTTCCTGTTAACTAGAGAATGAATGTATGGATTGTTGAAAAAAAATGATTCTTAAATCATGGTGGGGTTTGTATGCAGATGGGTTTTATCAATGTTGGATGAGTTTAGATTTGGCTATACTGATTGTTGAATTAATATTATGTCATGTTAGGATCAGTAGTAATAGTATTAGGCTTACACATAAATTTTCTTTTAGAATTGGGCCTAAAATAGTCTTTTAGGATCAGCTTTCATCTGAGTGGGTATGCTGTGAAGAGGCCTCTAAGTCAGATGGTCAAAAAAATTCCCCCCATGCTGAGTAGAGACTTCAGGCGGGTCGAGATTCACGGGTAATATCCATTGATTTTTATACAGAGTCCGACCCGCATATGTGGTCAATTTATGAGCACCAAGTGTTTGTTGCCGCTGGGCATGAGCCAATGAGATGAAGTTGCTTTTATTAGGCCAAGGAGAGTAGCCAGTAGGCTTGCCAAATTGTGTCATCGTGCAAGTCCAATCTATAGGATGATTGACGGTTGTGATTTGAAGACTGTTTCTCTTCCCAGAACGAATAAAACTATAGAGAGAAGCAGTTCTTTCAGTTTCTCAGTCAGTTTTCCCATAGAAGAAACAAGCAACCTTTTTAGTTTTTTATGTCGAGTAGCATTCCAAGGAAAAAACAGCCTTTGGTTACTAGTGAAATATATGGAGGGAGAAAACCGATCCAATGAAGGAGTTCAAGGAGAACCAAAGGGAGCCAAATTGATTCAGCCCAAGCACCAGGTAAGTGACTTTGCAATTCCAAAGGAATTTGGTATTTATTGTATTTTAAATAGATGATTGTGAATATGGGTATTGATTTTGAATAAAACTTATGTGATGTTGTATGAAAATTCAAGAATGAGGTTGTAGAAGTGAGTGGATCTGCTCCCAGAACTTGTAATTGTAGGAAGCATGGCTATTCTGGAGGAAATATTGCAAATGTGAGTTTTGTAAATGGTGGTGAACGACATCCAGTGGCAGGGGAAGGTGTGCAGCAACACCATGGAGAGCGAGGTCGTCTGGAGAATGGGGAACTCGTTGGTGTGAAGGATGGCTGGGTTTTGTTTGCAGTGCATCCTGATCGAGGCAGGTTTGTTATAAATAAAGGAATTGTTCTGGTGGGGGATCAGCGGGTTGTCTGCAGCGGTGCACGATAGGGTTTTTTATCCACACCAATTCCTGAAGATGCCAAAGCACAGATACATGAGAATGATTCCCTCCCTCTTCTTGTTGGTGCTGTCAGCTTTTCTAATTTGTTCATGCTTACTCCTGAGATTCGACAAATGGCTGCAGATGTTGCAGGGATAGCCATAACAGGCCTTGGAGAGATTACCCAGCCCCATGAAGTACCAGTAAGTGATCCTTTGCCCGCTGGGGTTAGTTCTAGAGCTTTTGCCCGAGTACCTAGAGCTGCTGCAACCAGACCTGCAAAGAAAGCTGCAAATGCATCTGGAAATACATTTGTAGATTCTAAAGATATCTAGCCAGGTAGGTTTTAAGGCATGCCTCTGAGTGAAGTGAGGATTATAATGAAGACTTAACTCAACAATTATAGAAATGCAGGTGTTAAACTGATTATGGCAATTACCTAAATTATGAGACAATATTGTGGTATGTGAAGTTAAAGTTGGTTTTCTGGTTTTTTTCTTGAAGCAATTGAAAATGCTGTTAAGGTTAATAGATAAAATTGTGCACTGCTTTTCATAGTAGATTAGAAAGGATTTAAAGTAAGACCAGTAAGTAGAAATGTTAAACTTAGCATGAATGAGATAGGTAACATAAGTATAATATCTTCTCCTGAAGGGGGGAACTCTTATAATATAATTTAGGGGATGCAATATAGTACTAGAGTTGAGAAGTGACTTACCTTCAAAGAGCTGAGACATGGTTATGGAGAGATTCATATTAGAGATTAGAGTGGAATTTTCCAAGTATTTCCCCCATTTGATCAGATGCCTGGAAAGTCTCAGACAGAAGGGAAGGATTTGCTATAGAGAGTAGTTATAGTCAGCCTTTAATCCACAGCCATCCTTAGGATCAAAGTTAGAGCATCGGTCTAGACGGGGTATCTTCAGAAGATCAGCATTGGTGCGTAGAGAATATGCATAATCATAATTAGATTGGGTTTTGATTTTCCAGATCTTGAATTGCAAGGGGAAAAAATTCTTTGGTTCCTTGCAATTGAAAGAAATTCTGTTTCTGAGATCAAATAAGACAACTTCAGTAGATTGAACTTTGGTACTGAAATTGTGGTGAGAGATTTTCATGGAAGGGGAGTGACCAGCTTCCAAGTTAGAGTAACTAGTGATTTGGGTGTAATTTTCGTTTTCTGTGCTGTAAGTGATGCTAGTGATGCTTGTGACTCTTGTGATTCTTGTAATGCTAGTGATGTTGATAGTGATGCCAGAGCTGCTTGTGATTCTTGCGATGAGAGTGAACTGTGTATGATTAGTGAGGTGAATACCGTTGCAAATGAGCCATCGAACCAAAGAGAAGAGAAGAATTAAAATTTCGTGTCTAAATTGCAATGATTTTGAGATTTAGTTTTTTCAAAACACTAATTTTAAACATCTAAAGATGGGCATCTTGGTGGATTGATACGTTACCTAACTCCTTTGAGGTCATGCGTTCGAATATGGACAAAAGCTTTTTATTAATTTTTTCAAAACGAATTTTTTAGCCGCTCTATAAAACTGGCGTGTCTATGAAACACACACTATGGACACACATATAATAGCGTGTCCAAAAAAGGAACTTTTTGGCTACACTTTGAATTTGGCATGTTTATTAAAATGTTGAGTAGTTGAACTAGTTTAGTTTTTTTCAAAACACTAATCTTAAACATCTAAAGATGGGCAGCTTGGTAGATTGATACGTTACCTAACTCCTTCGAGGTCATGCGTTGGAATATTTGCAAAAGCTTTTGACTAATTTTTTCAAAACGAACTTTTTAGCCACGCTATAAAACCGGCGTGTCTATAGAACGCACACTATGGACACACATATACTAGCGTGTCCAAAAAAGGAACTTTTTGGCCACACTTTGAATTTGGCATGTCTATAAATCGTACACTATGGACACGCATATACTGGCGTGTCTATAAATCGTACACTATGGACACGCATATACTGGCGTGTCAATCAATTGTACACTATGGACACGCATATACTGGCGTGTTTTATGAACCAACTTTAAAACCACACCTTAAATGGCGTGACTAACCTTTTGGACACGCCACAACTACCTAATGTGTCCATAGACTGGTCTATAAACACGCCCAATCAAAAATTTAACGTGACTAAACGGTTGATATTTTGACACGCTACTATCCCTGGCGTGGCTGAAAGCACTTATATTAACACACCCATTGAATATGGCATGTCTATAGGGTAGAAGTATACCCTATAGACACGCCAAAACCAAAAAGCCGTGACAGGGAAATTTATATCTGGCGTGGCTAAAGGCCATTTCTGTACTAGTGACAGAGCTTAACCTAGTCGTCAGCCCATGGTCATTCATCAAATGGGGAGTTGACATTGTTGGACCCTTGATAGAGGGGACATCGAAAAGAAGGTACCTTATCGTGGCTACGGATTACTTCACCAAATGGGTGGAAGCAAGGCCTTTGGAAAGAATTAGGGACACAAATGTCTTTAAATTCTTGTTTGAGCAAATTATTTGCAGGTTCGGAATACCAGCCTCCATAGTCTCTGACAATGGCAAGCAGTTGGAAGGAAAGAACATAGACATGTTGTTTAACACATTCAACATTCAGCAAAACAAGTCTACTCCAATATATCCTAAGAGCAGTGGACAAGTGGAGGCCACTAACAAGACGATAGTAATGAAATCAAAAAATGAGCTGGGGGCATACAAGAAAAGATGGTGCGAGCAGCTGCACAATGTTCTATGGGCCTAACTTACTACGAGAAGGACGTCCACGGGAGAAACTCCATTCTTGTTAACCTACGTAGCCGAAGCATTCATCCCAATGGAGATAATATTGCCAACAACAAAAACAGAGGCATGGGAAAAGAACCTGAAAACGGATCTTATGCTAGAAAATCTTGATGACCTTGAAGAAAGGAGGGAAGTGGCTATGCAAAGGATGGTGAACTATCAACGAAGGCTGGCTCGTGAATACAACAAACGGGTAATTCCTAGAAACTTTGTGGTTGAAGAGTACGTACTACGTCAAATACCACCATATCAAAGGAAGAAAGAGTGGGGAAAATTAGCTCTGACATGGGACGGACCCTACATCATACACGATATTTCCGGGAAGGGTTCATACTATCTAAGGAACCTCAAAGGAGAAGTATTGCAACACCCTTGGAATGCAATGTACCTAAAGAAGTACTACCCGTAAGTGAATGGTTATCACTCAGGAGAAGAAGGTAAGGGGCAATGCCCACCATGTTCTATCCCTGATCAAAGGTATTATAAACCTAACTAATCAATGAAAGAAACTTTTTGCTAAGAAAAAGTACATGTTAATTAAATACAAATTGGGTTAGAATAGATACCCTTCGTCAGAATTGACGATGAGGCAAGGCACGCCATAACTGCACATATGTCAATCTCGGATCCTAAGGGCAAATGAATCCCACTAAAAGGAAAATAATAAGCAATATATACCAAAAAGAGAGATACCTTGTCTAAATAAAGAAGCCATCGCGCTAAACGCGTAGGTTTACAGGAAAACTATTGCCCACGTAGGAGCCCTCGCCACCACGGTACATTCTGGCCAAAGGATACTTGGGTAGGATGATGAATGTTCCACCAAAGGTTAAACATACCTTAGCACCTTGTGATGACTCGAATGTGCAAATGATTAGACACAACACGTCTACATATATTTATATAATAATAAAGGTACCATAATTGTGTTACCAAAATACGACTAACATGTCTTAAAAGTTGCAGATGACAAAGGTTCAAAACGTAACAAAGAGTTGTTTCAAGGAAAGGAGACAACAAAGGCCCCTCAGGTGGGGGCACAATACAACAAAGAAGTTCAGTTGGAAACAAGGCTAGCGTAATGCGATCATGGGTAAGGAAGACGGGGAAAGACAACTCCCTCAGCCTGGAGCTCGGCCTCCGTAAAAGCATCATTGATGTAATCAATCGCAGAATGCTCAAATTGCACCTTTATCTGTGAAGCCTGATCCTATAGATCCGAAGCCGACTTCTGACGGTGCTCCATAATCTGAGCACTAAGCTCATCATTGGCTTGCTGAAGTGCCTCAGCTTTAAACTTAGCAGCAGCATCAAACTGGCGAGATATTTCCAACGCAGATATCTGACCCTCGAGGCAGATAATCTTGGCATTTGCACCCACCAACTGCTCCTGGAGACCTGCGGATACGAAGGGTATCAACAACAAGAAAAAGCAATTGAAGACACAAAGGATGCTACGGAAAAATAATTATCCTAAGCTACCTCCGGCATGGCTAGGGGATTCTTCTAAACTATGTTGAGCCTCAGCAAGATCCACCTCAGCCGCATCAAGATCTTCCACAAGGGTATCCCTTTCCGTCCGGAGATCATCAACATCTATCCGGAGCGAAGCATTCTCATAGGATAAATCTTGGTACACACTCTCTAACTCTTCAAAACTTTTTACTAAGGATGCATGAGACGTGGAAGAAGGCACAGAGCTGGCATCGACAAGTTTGTTCTTAAGAGAACAGACCTCAGAAGTTAAGACGTTACGCTCCGCAGTAACCTTAGCTAAGGAAGCATAAGCATCTTCAAAATCGGCATGATACTTCTTGCAAATAATTTCTTGAGCTGAGAGACGTTTCTCGATTAAGTCAATATCCTCCTTTTTCTTTAAAATGAGACTCTCTTTCCATCTAAGGGCTTCGTCACACTCCTTACGAAGCAAAGCCATCTGCTTCACTAAGTCAGCACTATGGGCAGACTCGAGGGAAAGTTGGGCCTCGTTACGGACAGTTAGTTCATCAGCCTATCAGATTTCTTTTGATAATACCAAACTTCGGAGGTTAACTTGGCCACTTGATCTTGGAGATATCTAAGTTCATTAGAGCTACCGGCTGGCAGACGAAGGATGTCTCAGGACTATGCAACCAAAAATGAAGAAAAAGCTAAGGAGAAGAAGAAACAAACCTATGACTTTAGAGGATTTAGCGGCTAAGGCAGACTCAGCAGCTCTACGCCCATCCTCAGCAAACTTGGCAGCATTATTATCTCTCTCAAGAGCCAATAAGCAAGCTTCTAGAGATCTCTAAGTCTTCCTCAGATCATCTTCCAACGAAGATATCTTAGCAACAGAAGCAGCATCATTCGACGAAGGCAGTTGTCGGTAGAAAGCGCATATTCTTGACGAGCATGTTCCAACATAGCACTCAAATGGGTACACTTAGCTCTATAAACCTTGAATAAGGTATAGACAACATCGATCTGCTTGCAAAGCTGCCAAATAAAGGAATGTATGAGCAGACGGAGGATCAAATTAAGAAAAAAAGCAACGAGGTAAGAACCAGTTACTGAGAATGCTGAAAGACGAGGGGGGAACTTGGCGTAGGTATTCATGAAAGCCTCCATCTCTTGAATGCTACCCCTGCGGATCTCACCAAATCTCTGACTGGAGCGAAGACAATCAGGGTTAAAAAACAAGTCTTTAGCTGCAAGATACTGGGAAGATAGCACATCCAGCTGCGAAGCTATCTCGAAAGAACTTCAAAGATGATGATGATCAACTCCAACAGAAAAGGGACCCTTGGAGTCCCATAGGATGGCTTCGAGAATAGCGTCATCATAACTACCTACGCTCAGGCTCTTTGACAGCTTACCTTGGTTAGATTCAGCAGCATCTCCCTCGTTCATTTGAGCACGAACATGGGGCACGACTGCTGAACCCTCACCACGACGAAGACACGACATGGTGGATGAGCTAGGAACAGAAGTAAGAGCTTGAGAACTGCCCAAATCCATGTCACCGGCAGAAGGAAGATTACCCAGTACGGTCCAGTCTGGTGACGAAGGTGGAGGTCCAATAGCTTTACAAACAGGGGAAGTAGAGACAGACTGAGCACTCCCTAGTGAAGCAGGAGTAGCATTTAAGGAGAAGCTAGCTAGTGAAATCACAACCTTATTCTTCGGCTGCGAATCTGAGCTACCAGCCCTCACCGTGGGTGTAACAAACTTAGCAAACGAACCACTCGATTGAAGGGAGGTAGCAGGAGACGAGGGGAGACTCTTATAAGACACCACAACATCTCCAACAGTGGCAGAAATAGCAGTCAAAGCTTTGCTAGGAGAAGAAAGTGAAGGCATATTCAAAGGCAGTGTAGGAGCAGGGGCTTGAACGCTAATAGGCTCGACCAAATGAGCACAAGTTCTAACAAGAAGATTCTCACCCTCAACTGAGGCATCTCGGACGGGACTAGGGTTATCTTTGGCAAAATCCTCCTCAATATCATCCAAATGAGGACTGAGGCCAGTATCCTCGATATCCTCCATGTCTTCGTCACCTGGTACTTCGCCAGTAGCCTCTGGATCCTCATCCAAAGCATCAAGATCAATAACAGTCTTCAATTTACCCTTCCTATGGGAAGACTATAAAGAAACACATGCGTCAGCTAAGAATCAGGGGCAACGCACTAAGGAACTTACAAGCACAAAGGTATGATAATGATCCTTACCTCCGCAGGCGTTTCAACCAAATCCTTCCTCTTCCTAGTCCTTGTGGCTACATAGTTACCAGCAGAGCCTGGAGCAGTCCCACCAGAAGAAGCAGGGGTAGACTGCAAAAAAAAACCATCAGAAAAACAGCTTGGCGCCTAAGCAGCCAAAGACACCTAAGCAGACAAAGATATCAAAGCAGACGAAGATATTAAAAGAACAGGTACCTCATGAGAAGCAACAAGATTAAAAATCCAAGACCGATACCCATCATACTTCTCGGGCAAAGAACGATCTGAACGAGGGACGGAGAGATCTTTGGTGGTGAAACCATAGGCCCAAGGACCAACTACACGAAGAGGAGTACGAGCCCAATGATCATCATGATCAAGACGGATGCGGTCAGACTTCGGAAAAGGCAACCTAGTAGAATAAGGGATGGTAGTCAAACCAGTATTATCAATCTCCTCCAGCAAGTGAAGGCTGTTACCCTCCATAATCTGCCTAACAGTAACATGAATACGACGAGGTCCAATACTCCAAATAAGAAGGTTACTTTTCTGAATGGCATCGGCATATGTAGCATTGAAGTTGGCGGGGGTATAATCCTCCTGCTTAGATCTCCCTTCAGCAAAGGGGTCATAAGACTTCACAGTAGTATTTCCCTTGCTACGATACCAACTCTCACAAAGGGCACGCCAGTAATTACCAGTATACTTCATGACTCCTCGGACCTGAGTCTTATTTACCGGGTCATCCCTGGTAGACAAGATGTCATAGTAGAAAGGATCCTTTCTACTAAACAAAGGAAGGTGCATACCTGCGGCCAATTGGCCAACACTAATAATAAGATTATTCTCATCGTAAGGAAAATATCGAATAAGAGACTCGGTGATAACATCAGGGCCGTTGACAAAGGAAATCTCAAATTAGTGAAGACGAAAAGACTTACAAATCTCATCCAAATTCAGATGAGAATAGCTATCCTTGTCACGAATTGTCAGCCTTTGCAGTTCATAATGAGGAGGAGGAAGTGGAAGATTCTCGATAAAAAATCCTTCAACATCAGGGTCCACAACATCCTCAGGGACCGTAGCCACCTCAGTACCAGCAGGCACCTCTGAGTCCTCAGGAGGAGGGGATGGCGTAGCATCAAGATGATCCATTCGCGGAGGAGGATCCGTCGACGAGGATATCTTCGGACCTTTATGCGTAGGCTTCTTTGGGAGCCTCATAATGCCTAACATCAGCAGGTTGAATATCTTCATCAACAATGGAAGAAGAAAATCATAGTTCATTCCAAAAGCAAGATTGCAGGAAAAGAACGATCATGGAGAAATCATCATCAAAAATAAAAACGGAACAAAACCCAAGTTCCCATACAACGTGAGCAAGTAAAAAAGAACGATAATTCTCACATGCAATTATAACATCAACATCAGTAATCCCCTAGTCAAAGAAAGAGACACAGGGCCAAGCATGAAGAAAATCAAAACTAAAAGGCGAGTATCACTTACTTGTACGATCAACTGTGGAGCCAAAGCACTCGAAGAATCAAAAGGAAGAAGGAGCACTTAGCACCAGGAGAGGAATCTCAATGAAAGATATAGAGAGCGACAATTCGAAGAAGAAGAAAGGGAATTAATAAAAATTCCTTCTCTTTGTTCCCCTCTTATAGGCGGCTGGAGAATCCAAAATTTTGGATGTCCCGAAATTAAAGGGGAAGTTATTACATGAAAGGACATGTAGGGACCACCCAATCGGTACGTGCAAAAATGGCGGCGTAACGGAAGTTTTCTTCCACATCTATCAAACGGTAGAATATGGAAGAAAAGGGGAAAACTGTGAATACCAATATTCAGTGGACCACGTGTCACGATCTTAGTGGCCGCATACGAATTCAACTGAGAAGCCTTCGCTAGACAGAGAATCCTGAGTAGCAAAGGATACCTCCGCAGATCTACTTTATCTCATCCCAAGAAAGAATGCCTAAACGGTTAAGATGAAAAGAGTAAAAGACTGGTCTACAAAGAGGTAGTTGGCGAAGGGACAGAGGTAGATGACGCATCTAATCAACATTAAATGCACAAATCTCTTATTTACACGCATGAATCAAGGCACGTGGAGAGAGAAGGTGTGGCAGAACCCGATTGGCAGAAGCTGGAGGTGAACGAAGGTACAACCTGTACTAAGGTTGGGTAGTTCCCGAAGGAACGTGGGCCATCTGAGGTGGTGGAATACGACTGGAGAAGGTACGAGGTGGAAGAAGGTACCATTGGTACGAAAGGTATATCAGCTAACGATGGACACAGAAGCAGCAAAGAGATACCTGGAGCAGAAGGGGATATAAATACCAAGCCTCACCAACAATCTAAAGGCATTGAATATCTAGGAGAGAAGATCTAGTCTTAAGCTTATACCTCTTTAATTTTTAGAACTTAAGTATTACTTCAACTTGAGTTCTCTCTATTACTTTGGGAAGCATTTAAGATATCTTGTAACCACCACAACTTAATACAAAACAAGCACTCATTACCCCGTGGACGTAGATAAATGTCAAACCACGTAATCTCTTGTGTCTCATGATAACTTAGAAGCTTTTACATTATATTTGTGTTCTTCATTATTATTGTGATCTTGAATATCTTTTATTACTTAGCATTATCAGTTCAACAGAGGTATCGATACTACTTAGCATCAGATCCTCTGAGCTGTATATATTACGTAGACTACGGGAAAACGAGTAGTCACAGGTAGTATACAAATTTCTCAAGGGTTCGACTTTTGTTGCTTGATTAGACTTTGACCGATCAATTTAACCTGTTAAGATCTGCATAGAGACAACGAAAATGTGAAATTTTCTTTTTCTATATAAAGTTACAGGTGTTAATGTTGTCGTCGCAAATTATTCATCGTTGTTGCAGGATCGTTTCATTTACATAGATTTGGTGACTATATACATGAAATAATATTCAAAACCCTAATTTCAGTGCTTTCGAGTGTGGTGGACTTTGGCGTTTGAAACCCGAGAATGGGGAATAAAAATTTGATGTCGAAATTGATTCGGAGGTTTTCTCATAAGAAGGAGGTGCCGTTGAAGAGTATTATTACAATAAAGAAAAATTGAAGTCGAAGATAATTTAGTACGTGGAAAAGGCCATTGTAAAAACTAAAATGAATTCTAATTTACATGTAGAGCTGAATATTTAAAATGGAAAGGCAGTTCAACTTTGGAATAACTTCTAGTGTATTTGGAGGAAATCCCAAAACTAACACCCCTTCATATTTTCCATAGATCTAATTATATTTATCATAAAAAGAAGGTACACAAGGATTTTTTACATGGTTCGATCATTGTGATCTACATCCATGGTTCTTCACTAGTGATTGTTGTAATTACATGAATATTACATTTAGAATGTCCATTAATGAGTATTTGGAGCTCTCTAGATCTTGTTTTTGGGGAAGAAGATGATAAAAAATCTGTCTTTCTACAAAGTGTCTCTCCAAAATATGTCTCCCTTTACAAAATGTGTCTCCTCTCTTTCTCTCTCCTGCCTTTCTCTTTATATGGGTGTTTACATAGTGGATGACAGCTAACATGTAGTGGGGTACAGATAATAAAGCCCCTATTTTCGGATCTAACGTGCGATGTTCTCGCACGCTCACATTGATATTTCTTGCACGTACTCTTCATTGCTGCACGAATCTTCATGCGTTTAGTGTGACTTTATGATGTCATCTTTGGTATCCTTTGTGCGATCGGCTTCGCTTGGTAATGAAGTGACAACTTCGCATAGAAATAAGAGGTGCAATACTTTGCCCCTACATTTTGCCTCTTTTTTCTTGAATATTGCTTGAAGGACGATCTTTATGAAAAAATCCGTTGTTGGAGCGAGACGCGTGATGTTGGAGTAGTCTTTGATCTTTGTTGATGAAAGAACTACGCGAAAGAATACTTTTATTGAAAAGTATGTACTTGCCTCTATTCTTTTGTGAAGTTCCGAAGCTTTGAGAAGTATATATGAAGTATCATTTTTTGAAGTATGCGAAGTATGAAGTATCCTTGAAGAAGTATAAGAAGTACTAATCCTCGAAATATAAGAAGTATTGCGAATCAATCATGTGAAACTATTGCTCCATGTTCTCTGCCTCATGCTATGTTAGCTTTCATGTGATTTGATGTTCTTGTCGATCATGCGAAACTGTTGTGTGTGATTTCTATTACACGTCTTCTATTTCGCTTACTCCATTTTTGGTGAGAATTCTTGTTATTCATGAATGAGCGTCTTCTTTGAAAATGATTCTGACCGAGAAGATAAAGAACAAAAAATGTTTTCTTGGTAATCCATAGTTGCCTCTGTTTTTTATCTATGAGGGGAGAGTCCTTGAGAAAGTGTTGGATGAGCGAGTTGTTATCCACGTCTTTCCTCTTTGTTAGATTTGATAGTAACAATTGATGTTGATGATTTTCTTCCAAATTCCATGTTATTCATGTGGTATAATGGCTTTTCCTATGCTCTTCACTCTTATCTTGCCTCTGCCTTATGTTTTGTTGTCATGCGGTGGTATGTCTTCAAGTTGCTTATGCGAAATAATTGAGCGAAATAATTGCATACTGCCTCCGCTTTCTGCATGGTATTGATTCTTTCGTGCTTTATCATGCGATGCTTATGCCATGAATGTGTATGCGATGCTTATGCCATGAAATGTGTATGCAATGCTTATGCCATGAAATGCTTATGCGATGCTTATATGATAAGAATGCTTATCTATTGTTGATGCAATGTATAGATAATGTTGGTGTTACTTAGCTTATTTTTCCGCACTAATGTTGATGTCACTTCAAATTGCTTCCATTCTTTATTTCTTTGGCTTTGCCTCAATCACATTTATTATGCGATCAACCTATCCGCTCTTTATCAATTCCTGTAAAACAATATTAACTTGTGTTCTATTTTTCTCATGAGGTCTTATTTTGCCTTCCTAATTAAAAATCTTATTTTTCCTAAAGATTTCTTTGCTCTTGTGCGAAGAAATCGCAGGAAGTATTTACACCGTAGTGTACCGACCCATTGATCTCGCTTTATCTTATTCTTGTATGCCTCTTCAGGATATATTGATGCGACAATGCGACAGGCCTAAGTACTCCCGTGAGTAGAAGCCCCATGACATTGTCGTCTTTTGACACAATTCAGCTCCCTAATGGAGGGTGCCGTCCTTATCTTCTCCCTGGTTGCCCCTTTAAGGAAGCTTACCTCTACCGGGTTAAGGTTGGCTCCTCCCATTTGGTAATGCAACAACCAGTTGATTTCGCAGTCTCTCATCCATCTACCGATAAGGTTTATGGTTACGAGACCGCACCTTAAGTGGGGTTTCTTCGGACCGAGTGCATCATAGTCAGGACTTGTCAAGAGTGGCAAGGTACACTCCAGACACCCCCGGCACTCTTGACTCAACCTTGTACCTCAGCGCCCTGATCGAGTTTCTACACTCTTTAGGAGAGATCTTATTACCCCCAATCTTTCGATTTATGTGTCTCTCCTGGATGGGCGTTTTCGTTTTTCTCACCCCAAATCTCCATGACTCAAGTTTCAGGGTCGATGTAGCTTTCCCTTGAGTCATGCTTACCAAGTTTTCCCCGATTATGACGTGCGATAGGTCTTACATTTGCCTCTTGCATGTATGCGAACTAGGGTGCACTCCACAATCAGATGCCTAGCCTCCCTAAGTAGAGTTTGTACTTTTGTTGCCTTCTATTAAGGTCTTATTATAATGTCTTACTTTTGCCTTTTTCTTCTTTGCTTTTCTTTCTTCTTGTTGTAATGCTCTATTTCTCTTGATGTGAGTTCCTCTTGGTGCGTAGATATTGCCTTTGATTTCTTCATAGTATGCTTCCATGCGATGATAATCTTTTAGAAAAATATGCAAAAATATATGCTGGAAGTGGGGTTCGAACTCATGATCTAAAGCTTATATCTTCTTTTCTTGTCCATCTGTGCATCATCATGAAACGATACTGTATCTTTATCCACATCTTCGCTCTTAGTATTCCAAAAATGTGCAAAAAATTCGCATGAGGTCGGATCCGAACACGCGATGTCAAACTCATTGTCTTCACTCCTAGCCAACTGTGCTAGCTTTCTTCTTGTGTATATGGAACAATAGTGTAGCTTTATCATTATCTTCGCCTTATTTCAAAAATATTGTGAAAAAATTTGTGTGAATGCGAGTTTGAACACATGACCTCTGGCTTAGAGTCTTCCCTTCTAACTTTTGCTTTACCTGTAAAAATAAATATGCAAGATGTAGGATTCGACCTCACAACCTGTAACTCATAGGCTGAGCCTTCAACCATCTGTACCAGCTTCTGTTTTGTGCTGATGGGGTAATACTCGCACAAATTATTCGCATGTTATCGCTCTTCTGTTTGCGGTAATGAAACCTATTTCTAGCGTCAAAATGTAGTTGCAGGAAATCCCACAACTAACACCCCTTCTTATTTTCCATAGATCTAAACATATTTATCATAAAAAGAAGGTAAAACTGCTAAAACTGTAAAGATGGACACAAGGATTTTTTACATGGTTCGATCATTGTGATCTACATCCATGGTTCTTCACTAGTGATTGTTGCAATTACATGAATATTACATTTAGAATCTCTATTAATGAGTATTTGGAGCTCTCTAGATCTAGTTTTTGGGGAAGAAGATGATAAAAAAATCTGTCTCTCTACAAAGTGTCTCTCCAAAATATGTCTCCCTTTACAAAATGTGTCTCCTCTCTTTCTCTCTCCTGCATTTCTCTTTATATAGATGTTTACATAGTGGATGACAGCTAACATATAGTGGGGTACAACTAATAAAGCCTCTATTTTCGGATCTAACGTGCGATGTTCTCGCACGCTCACATTGACATTTCTCGCACGTACTCTTCATGTTTTTAGTGTGACTTTTGTGATGTCATCTTTGGTATCCTTTGTGCGATCGGCTTCGCTTGGTTATGAAGTGACAACTTCGCATAGAAATAAAAATAAGAGGTGCAATACTTTGCCCCTACATCTGGCTTGGAATCAATTGTGCTCCAATGACAAGTGCGGAGTGCCCGCCGTTACAAGGACAAGTACTCGTAACGTAATGTGATGACCGGATGTCGAATATGTTAAACCAAGATCAGCACTGCTTTTGGTAACACTGGCTTCCCTTCCCCTAACAATTGTTCTTATAGGCTTGCAATGTGATGACAACAATGATGAAGGGTGAACGATAAAAGCTGGAGCCCATCATTTGTTGACTTCTCTAATAACACGTCACAAGACATAGTGACACAAATAGTTTGTCTAATATAGCGTGGAGTTTTCAGTTAAGCCGTTAGAGGAAGGAAGAGGAGGAGGAGCCGCCACAGAACCGAGATTATTAGTAACACAGGAAGTTGCAGATCTCCAGTACAAAAAAAGAATAACAATGGCTTTCCCCACTAAAAGAGGTAAGATCCTTGCCAAAATCATTGAAGAAATTGGGAAATTCTTCATCAGTATTCTCATGAAAGAAGAAGAAACTGAAAAACCCACAATGAAAATGGGTTTTACTGGAGGGAACAATAAGGCGCCTGCACAGAAAGGTAAGGTAATGATTACTATTCCACCGAAACGAGGTCAAGTTAAGGCCAAAATTATGGAAGAAATTGGAAGTATTTTCATGGGTATTCTCTGAGAAAGAAGATCATCATGTGTTTAGATGATGAAGATGAAGGAGGTTTGATGAACAAGTTCATAGCTATCTGTCAAGAACTTCATAGTTAGTACCACTTTATGTTTTCAGTGTTTATGCTTGTGATGAAATAAATGGTTGATGCCTCGCAAGTTTTAATGAAGATCTTGATGACGAGTGTGTTTAACTGTTGGGGAATCTTTTACATTATAAATTTATCTTCTGAATTTCTCAATTAATTCGCATTGATTTTTGATTTTCATTGATTAAATTAACCAATGTCTTTCCGGTATGGTGATTTTCATTGATTAACTTAACCAATGTCTTTCTGGTATGGTAAAAAGCTGAAATTCAGCTCCATTTAAATTTAGTGATTAGCTTAATTTAGTAATTAAGAATATGATTTTAATGTCCTAATCAAGTTATAATTGCCAACTGACTTCGTTGATATTATTAATCTTACCAAAGATGGTCGTTGATATTATTAATCTTACCAAAGATGGAGATAAGTGTTTAAACAAATTATAGATCATACTGTAGTTATCCTACATTGCAGATTAAACATGGAGGATTCATTGTTTTCATTTCACAATCTAACTTCATTTATAAAGTTGTCTAATCGATACAAGTAATCCATGGTACCGGTACAACAAATGAAGAGACGAACATTACACCTGTGAGTTGTGAATATTAGACAGCAAAATGACCTCCCTAGTTCGAAGTCTAAGGGTCTTATTTGACGCATGTTACTAAAAGACAAAAAAAAAATGGTCATCATCTAGTAATTCCTCAAAACCCTTTAGCCAACTAATCTCTGAGTACTTATGTTACCCTGATTGATTAGTGTTAATTAATCGTTTCTAGGTGCTAAATATCCGTGTTCGATGTAAGATCAACTAATGTAAAACGAACTTCAAAACATCATACAACTGAAAAAATTGATTTTTTTCTGAAAACCCATCCAATTCGGTTTACGTTCATACACTCGTAAACGATTATGGATTTGTGATTTAGAATTCACAGAGGACATCTAGAATCGGTTGACGAAAACATAGATAAAATCCGATTCACGTAATCGGGCTTTCTTTTCGTCATATACAAACCAAATTGTTTCATTTTCGTAAGGAATAAAATTCATTCATTTCAAATCTACACCTTTTCGTAAGAATCACGGATGCACTTAGCACGTGCATCAAGCCTTTGAACCCTTCGGAGACCCTAGTTGACGAGTTATAGTCTCATGAGGGTTTACAGAAAGATCTACCTACAAAATCTACACAAAAACTCCTAAAACTATCAATCTTTGCTGGAGGAATCCGAATCCAATTCACCCACGATAAGTCCGGGGCATACTCCGAAGTTTTGGATACTATGAAATGATAGCTTTCATCACATGTGCTTGCTTGTCTCTTTCCCTCCAAGTAGTGCGCTTTCACGACTTCATGCTACAAAAACATAACACAACACAAACTTACTTTGTTAGTTACAAATTGATAAAAGTAGATTATGTAAAATAAACCATAAAAATACTTACAAATTGTTGAAGGGACAAGCTAAAGTGGCTAGCATTCAAATTCCGTTGTTGGATAGCTATAAAAGCAACCTTCGCATTTTGGATAACTTGATACCTCTCAAGGATTTGTTGATTTTTTCTCTTCGGATTCCCATAATATTTCTTATATTTTTTATATATCTTTTCCCAAAAGGTTTCGGGTTCTACCCTTACGAGGGAGAGATCTATTACTCTACTTTCGGCGTACCATGTTTTGATGATGGCCAAATTTTCGGCGGAGTTAAACGATGTCATGCTTGCATGTTGAGGTATGAAATGAGTAGTTGCATAGTATATGGAGTATGAGTGAATAAAAGGAACATGTTTGAGGCAAATTGGGTCTGGGGATGATGTCTCTTTTTATAGAGAAAGACCCCAACGACTAGTTTTTTTGAAAGAAGTAAAATAATTTAGCACAACCGGTCCTCTCGAATGTAAATAAAAATCGATTGCTGTTTGATTCCCACCGGAATCAGTCTTTATAATTGAAAACATAAACCAACTGTGCCTGAAACTAAACCAAAAAAGAATTGAACTTTCCATCGATAGTAATCGGTTTATATATTTGCATATTTAATCCGATTCTAACTAGAAAAAGTACAGGAATCTGACATTTCTGAGGCATGAATAATCAGATTATACTTTAACCAACATTAACTGATTCTCTAATGAGGCCTCAAAAATTGGTTTATAGGTGCAGTAATATATACCTATTGTTTGCCTGTATTTACAAAACATACATTGAAGCATGCATATGCAGCGCCCCCAAGGCTAGAAGCTGACCAATCCAAGAGATTAACTAAATAAAGAGGAACTAAGGAATCTAAATCATATACTTAAGCATCCAATTAAGAAATCTGTTACGAAACTTAACCCATAAACTAGCCCCGTTCTGAAATATATATATAGAAGAACTCCTCTCAAATGATATATACAATAGTCATCTGGTTTACAAATAAAATATACAACATAATAAACATAGCCGAAGTTAACCAACTAACGGACTCAACTCCTCGAAGCTTCCGCTGCGCAACTCTGATATGTCTTTGAAACTGAAAATGGGAATGGATGAGCACATCATCCCTAAAAGGAGTTCCCAGTAGAAATAACATTTAACTTTCTTTTTTTTTTTCTGAAGGGAAAAGGCCTCTAAAGAGGCCAACTTATTAAACTACCTCAATAATTGAGGTTTGAAGAGATACAATTGGTTGGAGAATATGCATTCCACCTCCAGTTTACATTGTCATGAAAAGTATGTTGACAAAGATTGTGTGCCATAGTATTTTCACTTTTTCTTACATGTTGGAATTTTACATCAATAAAGAAGGAAGATAGATCTTTTATTTTTAGCATTTCAGATCGAATACTCTGTGGAATCTTTCTAACATATCCATTTATCGCATTCGTAACATTAACATCATCGCCTTCTATGATAATTCTGTTAAAGTTGAGATTTAATCCTAATTCCACCCCCAGTTTGCAAGCCATTGATTCTGTCAGCAAGGGTGAAGTTGCGATAAAGGTGATTGATGCACAACCTAGAAACCTTCCATTAAAATCTCGATCCACCGCCTCAGCAGCACCATTGTTTGGAATAAAAGCCGCATCCACATTGATCTTGATGAAATGTTTTTCTGGTGGACTCCAAGCTTGTACTAAAGATGTGGTATTTCCAATGTCTTAGGAAAGTTTTCCATACACAAATCAAAATACTGAAACGCTTTCTTTAAGATTGTATTTACTAAGAAAGAACCCTGAGAAAAAGTTATGTCATTCCTAGATTTCCAAATATTCTACAAAATTCAAACTTTCTTAAAAAATTTATGCTCCATGTCATTCTCCATCCAGTTCTTAATAATCTGTTTCGTATTTTCTTCCGAAACTATATTCTCAGACATTAAACCAGCTGTTTCAAAAACCATTCTAGAATGACCACATTCAAAGAAGAGATGGTATACCGTTTCATTTTCTTGGCCACAAAAAGAGCAGATAGTTTGAATACTAGCCACAAACTTCCAATTTTCATCTTAACAACAACCCCATTATGAAGTAACTTCCAAACAAATATCCGAATTTTTGGTAGAATATACGAGTATGACCATAATTTCTTCCAAGGAAATGCTCCTAATTCTGAAGTAGAAGGAGAGTTATTCATGAGAAGTTTGTAACATGACTTTTCAGTGAATTTACCTGATTGTGTACAAGACCAAATTAATTTATCCACCGAAGAATCCTCTTCATTCAGATAGATTGCAGTGATATATGCAACAGTCTCTGGGGGGAAGAGATGATTAAGCAGGTCGATATTCCATTCCCTGGAGTTTGGTAAAAACATTTTCGAAACTTTGGAGATGTTAACATCAAGTGATTCTGGTTTGTTAACGATGTGTTCTAAACTTTGAGATAACCACGGATTATCCCAAATATTAAATTTTTCACCATTAGATATCTGCCAGAATATTTTATTTTCTAGGATTTTCCTTACCTCCAACAAACTACTCCAAATGGACGAACACTTGTCTGGTTTGTTAAAAGCAGTCCAGAAAGATTGATCATGAATATACTTTGAAGCCAAGAGTTTAACCCACATAACATCTTCATTCTCCAGAAATCTCCAAGATAATTTACAAATTAAAGCCAAGTTTATCAATTCAATATTTCGCACGCCAAGACCACCCTATTTTTTGCTCAAGAACACCTTCGACCAATTGATGAAATGCATCTTTCTTTCTTCTGTGGAATGCCCCCACCAAAAGCATCTTTTAATTTTTTCAAACTCATGTGTTATTCCTTTTGGAAGAATACAAATTCCCATGAAGTAAATCGGGATAGAAGATAGAGTTTTTTTTAGGATAACTGTTCTTCCTGCCATATTTGTATAGTGAAATCTCCAGCCTGGTAATCTCGACGAGAATTTATCTATCAGAAAATCAAAACTGGAAATTAAAAAAATCTGATTTCAACGGATATATTCCTAAATATTTGTCTTCTGTTATCATCTCGCTGATACCCAGATCATGTATTGTTGTTTATTTTCTCAGATCAGAAATTCCTTTGCTGAAATAAATTGCAGACTTATTGTAGTTTGTAAGCTGTCCAGACATCAAAGAATATTGGTGAAGTAATTTCTTCAGATTATGCACATTGAATCTAGATTGTTCACCGAAGAAGAACAAATCATCTGCAAACATCAGATGAGATAGTATAGGTACCCATCTATTAAGTTTATAACCTTGGAAAAGACCCTGAGATTCCTCCTGTTGCATCAGTAATGAAAGACCTTGAGAACATATTATGAACAAAGTTGGAGATAAAGGACATCCCTGTCGATTTCCCCTTTCACTCTTGAAGAAACCTTGTGGAGATCCATTAATATTGATTGAGAAAGTATATGTCATCACACATGCCATAATCAGAGAATGAGCCTTTCCAGAGATTCCCATAATATGTAACATGTCTCCAAGAAATTTCCAATTAACACGATCATATGTTTTAACCATGTCGACCTTGAGTGAAAAATGTCCATTAGTAGCTCTAGAATTATTCATAGAATGAAGTAATTCTTTTGCTATGATGATGTTATCCAATATTTGCCTCCCCGGAACAATTGCACTCTGAGACCATGAGATAAATTCCTCCAAAAATGGCTTTAATCTATTGGACTGAATTTTCTCCACAATCTTATACAACACATTACATAAGGATATTGGTCGATAATCCGTTGGTGTAGAAGGACTCTTGATATTTGGAATCAAAGTAATGTTTGTATGGTTCAATAATTCTGAAAACTCAGCATACTGGAAAATATTTTCTATTAATTTGAAAACATCATTGCATACTATATTCCAACATTTTTTATAAAACACAGGATAATACCCATCCGGCCCTGGAGATGTGAACGAACCCATTTTGATTACAACAGACCATATTTCTTTCGTTGTTGGAGATCTACATATTTCATCATTATCAATATTGGATACCGCCTGCCCCTGGATTGTGAGTTGAGGAGGATCTTGTAGATTTTCTCTTGAAATATTGATTGAAAATAATGAATAAGTTCTCTAGAAATTGCACCTGGATCAGACGTCCAACTTTGATTATCTTTTAACAGATGGCTGATAATATTCTTCCGACGCCGTTGTTGTACTGAAAGATGAAAATGTCTAGTATTCTTGTCTCCATATTTGGCCCATTGTTGTTTCATTCGCTGATCCCAGTAAGTTGCTTCCATGACCAAATAATTATTGAGTTCGACTGCAACTAATTTTTATTTTCGAATATTTGCTGCAGAAGGTCTCCACGATTGAACTCTAAGAAGTTTAGTCTTCAGAATTGCTATTTTATACTTGACACAACCGATCCTATGACGAATCCATTCTGTAAGAAAATATCCTAATTTTCTAAGCTTTGACTGAATGTCCTCCTTACCATCTATAGACCAGCATTCTCCAACTTTATCAAAGAATTCTGGATGAGATAACCAATGTTCTTCGAATTTGTAAGTTGGTGGAGCTCTAGCAATATTTTTGCTTGTGTTAAGAAGGATAGGTGCATGATCACTTGCTATTCCCGGAAGATGCAAAACTGTTGCATTATGAAAGGCTATGCACTATTCAGGATTTGCAAGAACTCTGTCTAAACGCTGAAGAATTAAACCTTCGATATCTATCCCATTAGTCCATGTATAAGACGAACTTTATATCCCAGATCAATTAAATGATTTTGCTGGATAAATTCATTAAAATACGAGATATTTGAATTCAGAACAGGAAGGCCACCAAAATTTTCAGCATCTGAAACAATAACATTAAAATCCCCTATGAAACACTTGCATCCACGGAAGTTAAGTGCATAATTTGTAATATTTTGCAGAAAGAAGATCTTTGAGAAGTAACAGGAGGTCCATAAATACAAAACAGATGCCATGATCTTCCAGCGCCATCCTCATGTACAACCGCATGAATAAGATTTGAAGAATGAGAGATAATTTCGATGTTCAATTCCTCTTTCCATAACCGCCAAAGTCCTCCACTTCTCCCAATAGATGGGACAATACAATAATTTTGAAAGCCAAACTGACGAATCCTTTGTAAAGAGTTGGGTTCAGACATTTTTGTCTCCGAAAGAAATAAGATTGAAGGATTAGTACCCTTGAGGAATGTATTTAATGCTCTAATTATTGGGGGATTCCCCAAACCCCAACAATTCCATGCTAAGATTAACATTTATCACGCGGTGTTGAGGATTTTCCGCCTTACCATAAGATGAACCAGAGCCATTCTTCTTAGCATATTTTGAACGTGGAGAGTTGCTGATAATGTAGGAATCCTCTTGCATTCTTTTTGTGATCTGTTATCAAAGTAGCCATCTATTTCAGGAATTTGATTATTACCAATCTGGAGCCTTGCATCTACAGCGGATGGTTTAGCAACCACCTTTTTTGGAGGGTATTGTATCACAGAAGAACTTTGTTTACCCTTCTCGATAGCAGTGCGGTTCAAAGTTTCCCGATGTAGAATTAATTCTGAATTCCATATACTCCTTTCATCCACTGCCATGTCATCCACATGAATTTCAGATCTGAGAATTCTTGCCATAGTATAGTCAGTCCTTGTATTTTGAGAATTCCCTGTTTCAATTCCACACCGAAGATTCCAAACATTTAAAATTAACCAAGTCACTGAAACAAACAAACATGTATATGGACAAAATCCGTCTTCAAACAATATATAATATTGATGTCGTGAATTCCACGCCGAATAGGTAATATTGTGGTGTATCGCCCTAGCCATATCATAAAAGCTTAAAGTAAGTAGGTATAAATGTGAAGGAGCGTATTCTTTATACCACAGGTGGAAATTCTTATTTCCCATAACAATTCATAACAACAAACAAAACATTACAAGTCCTTTCCAAATCATGGAAAGATTAAAAGAATCAATAGAACTATCATAATACAAGCTAAAAAAATGCATGGAATGCACAAACAGACAATGCATGAGTTTATTAAACATAAACTTGTAAAAGAAACAACAATGGTTTCAAAAGAGTTAAATGTAATTTCCCACCTCTTTTGATGACAAGCCATGCCTACCTCGAGATCCACAATCCACTGGTTCATCCTTTAAATCGATCGTTGTTAATAAAGACTAACTGTTAATCATACAAGATCTCTAAGAATCTAGCCAAACGGCTCACACAAGGTTCATTACATAATTTCATACAAGTCTATCTAATTCTTCTAAACCCATTATGTTTCTACACCTTTTAATTATCTATCTTTTGCATATCCAAGGTTTATTAATTCAATTAGATTGGTTTTATAGTTCATTAGCTAAGCCTTATGAATATCTAAATTAGAATGAACCAAAGGCTAATTCAGACCATAAAGGGTAGAAAGCAACAAAATAGGAAACTAGTCCAAAGCCCAAGTCCACTAAACAGGTCCATTAATCCAAGGGCTGGTCTAACTGGTCAACCAACGGTCACTAACGGTCAACATTTGGTCAGAAGGCGTCACCTAACAACCAACATATAAGTCCAAGTCAAAGTCCGGTCAAGTCAACGGACAAATGGTCAATAACTCAGGTCTAGTGACTCAGTGAGTCAAACTGATTCGACTCAGGTTAACAGGGTTAACTTAACTCAATCAGGGAAGTACATCAGTCAGACATCTGACTGAACAACAAGGCTCAAGGCCTAAACTATTACAGCTTCAAATCCTACAACATATTCTTCTTCTTTATCATCTCAACTTCAATTCAAATATAATAAACAAATATGAAATTATATTTACATACAAGACTAGGCCTACCTGCAATTGCAGCTTTAAGCTTTTCACAGCAATCACTAACTATAATCCTATAACTATCGTCTCAGTTACATCTTCCCTGCCTGCAACTCTCAAACACACAAACACCATTATAAATGTAGGTTCACTCCAACTACAAACCAACTCCTGGCATTCAACTTCACTACCACCTTCAATCCTGCAAAACAAACCTAGCTTCAGACTTGCATCTCATTTCAATGCTTCAATACTCAACAACATCACCGTCTCATTCCACCTGCAACTCAGTTCAACAAAAAACACCATTCCCATTTCATACTAATATTGCAAACTACCAGCATAACCATTCCATCACCACCTCTAAGCCATTACACTCAAATACCAAACGACAACATCATCTCATCTTGCCTCACAACTCATTTAAAACATAATCACCCTTCTTTGCTTCACCATGCTCTCCACCTGCTACTAAAACTACTCCAATAACAGTTATATGAATTCTCTTATTCTCATAACCACCACAACAACCTCATTCACAAACTGAATTCCAAAATTACATTACCACCATATCATCACCTCAATTATCTTTACAATCATCTCAAATCTTAACTTCATTAAAACAACAAACACCCAACAATCAGAAATATCAATTTGTAAGGTTAACCTTAAAAAAACAGTTACCTCATATTAGTTCAACTCCTCTATGCAACTTAGCCATCTTTCTACTAACCCAGTACAAGACAATTCTTTGTAATTCAAAACAACAACCAAACTCCATTCCACACACAATTCAGGTAGCTCAATTATCAACTACACATACTCAATCAATAACACTAAATATATCAGAAGAACAATTACCTCAAGAATATTCCAATCGAATAATCCATTACAATCTCCTCCCTTATCTGTCAGTTCACCACAGCCAACTTCCAACAACCTTCATTAAAACAAAATCAAACCCTTACCCTCAAATTCGAGTTATTCTTCAACCTCATACTCCAATTCATGAAAAACCCATCTTTAATCTTTCTCTTAGACCTTCAATTTCATCTTCTACATCTTCTTTGAGTTCATCTTATAAACCCTAATTCTTTAATTACTGACTATGAATTGAAAACCATTTGTGAGTCCTTCTTCCTTGTTCTCAACTCACAATATGCATCACCAATTACTTAATTTCATCTTGAATATCACAAAAATCCTCAATTGATTTTATCTCTCAGAAACCCTAGTTTTTCTTTCTATGATTCATATCTTCTCTTGAGTCTGAATCAACTACAGATAATCGGACCATCACCATCAACTACTCCATAATCTTCTGCACCTCTTATTGATCACAAATATTCCATTTGACCTCTCAATTCAATTGCAGAAGCAGAAGGACAAGCGAAGAAAAGAAACATGAGAAGGAAGAAGAATACGAGTTTATCTTCTCGGTTTGGTGAAGATAAGGCCAACCCAAAATACTGAGGCACCCAGCGCTCTGTATAAGGGACGCCAACATCGGTCCAAAGCAAAAAGAATAATTTGCCTTTCAAACTAATCTGATGATATCTTCTTCCTATGATATCTGAATGCCACATTCGAGTAGTCCATTCCGCACAACTTTTCAAGACCTAACCAACGATACTAGTTTCGTATCTAAATTGATGTTAGATTAATTTCTATTAATTAACATTTGTGTTAAACTAATCGAGTTATTATCGGCTAAAACGTCTCTTGACTGGTCTAATAGCGTTGACGAGCTTGAGGGTCTTTACAGCTTAAACTCGTTTCATCATAAACCATTTACATACCAAAATTATAATTAAATCTATAAATGCATTAAATTTGAATTAAGTTTATAAACCCATTTTACCATAACTAAATTGAAACCATAATCATCCAAAAACATCTTACGATTAAAAACCATTAAAAGTCTTAAAAACTTAAACTTATAATATTTTAAATATCTAGCATAAGAGAGCATCAACATCATGGATCTGCAGTATTTGGAGCATTAGCATCAGGAGCAGCATCATCACTGTCACCATCAACAATAACACCATCAGCAGCAACAACATCAGCTTCTGATTTCAGTCATTTCTACAAATAGATTATTCATATATCTATCGTATGACCTACGACATGCAATTGCATCCCTCATTCTCTTGGAAAACATAATGATATCAATCAACTCTTCATATGAAAGCTTGTCATCCAGTGCCAGTGTCATCTCCAAATTGGTCTCCCTGCCACACGTGAACTTGTACAGGCTTCTAGGTACAAAACCTCTAGTTTCCTGTCAACATCCTCTTGTTGGATGACTCGAGAATAAAATTCTAAGTGACCGAAGTCCATATATACAACATAAAAAAAAATATTTTAACAATTGGCCCAAAGGAAAACATATGTAATCCGATTATAACTACAAAACTACACATGAAAATGAAACACCAGGAATCGCTGGATAAGACATATATATTGTTAGAGCATTTCTCGGTCGAACTCACAAGTGTTTTTATATCAAGCTTTTTTTAGTGTTTAGTTGATCAAAACTATATCTTGATTTCTAGTCTACAATTAGTCAAGTCTCGGATTAGGAGAACTCTCCCCCATAAAATGTTATTCCAAAAGGAATACCAAGAGCGGCCTTACTTTTATAAGAAAAGAAGGATTTATTTGAACATTAAAAAATCTCATGAAACATGAATTTTGTATCCAAAATACTCAATTAAATTAACCACAAGAGAACCCATGATTAATTTAATCGGAAATGCTCACATAAGAAAACTTACGGAGCCGCACATTATTTACACAAAGATGTGGATAAGGGAAAGACCAATATTGCGGAGTATTCAAAGATTCATTCTATTTTTCATCACCATTTGCATAAAGACATATAATAGACTTAATCTTTGTAAACAAAAGTTCATCCTATCTTCCATCAATATTTGCATAAAGACATAATAGGCCTAACTTTTATTTGTCAAAAGTCCATTCAATCTTTCATCAATATTTGCATAAAGACATTTGAAAGACTTAACTTTTGACCATGTATGGGACAATCATAGTTCACAGACGCAAAAACACATATCCTATAACAAGTTGTAATATATAAAACCATAAAGATTAATACTGCAAAATCATCTTCCAAATAAACTTTAGAATTTAAATAAATAAATCTAAAAACATTGCAAGATGAAAATAGTTGGAAATAGCTATGTGTACTCACAATAATTGCTATTACAAACCCTAGTTATCCTTCTTAAAACACAAGAATTAATTCTCATAAGAAGTTTCCTAGACAAAATAAAATAACTCTTAGAAAAGACGCAACTGAAACTCATCAGACATGGCAAGCAACCAAAGATCAAACATGGACAAGCTCATCAGTTTCTTTCTTCACTTCGTTTTTCAGAAATTCAAAATTATTTGTTGCAATTCCAAGTTGTTCACCTACGACATCAAAATCTCGAAGAATATTTCCTACCAGTTGAGATGACATATGAACTGGAAGTTTGTTTTCATGATCAACATCATGATAGCAAGTTATGAAAACAGGGTTCTCGTGAAACTCCATAACCTTGCCTTTCTCAACTTTGTCTTCCTTGTTGCATCCATCCATTGTGCACACCACAAAAATTCAGAAGAAATTTTGACTTTACAGAACTTGTATGTATTAGGAAAAGATAAAAGACATGATACATATATACAAGAGTTCTTTATAGGGAAACCCTAGGGTTACTCGTATATGCTCGGTAAGGGTCCGGTGCACGTGTACTTATGATTATGAACCAGGTTCGAAACCAAAAAAGTAATGGAGCCTTATTTAGAAGTAGTTTTTAATTAAAAAAAATCAAAGACAAATTGTAAACGAATTGACAGATAGTCTTAGTTCAAAAGAACATAAGATAATTGTTGATAAGCAAAAACTCAATCGTCAATGAGAAGAGAACAAAAGTTTTTCAATGTAAGCAACAAAAAATCTCAAGACTTATTGATCAAAAATGTTACAATGAGTAATAAAATACTGGAGCAGGGCTCAACAGTGGTATGATCATTATGACAATAATACAACAAAGACTACTTTTTCAAGACAGAAAAACTTCTTGAGAGTTATGAGCATCCTCTCAAGGTTTTAAGGAGGATGCTACTTTGAGTAGTCAAGCTGTACTTTGATGAGCATTTTTCTCACCAGGAATATTGACATCTTCCCTTTTTCTTCCTTGAAGATCTTCAGAGGAAACCCTGAGGTTAGTCAAAAGAAAATTATTACTAGGAGGACAAGAGATACCTGAGAATGTCACCTTCCTTGCCTTTTTAATGTTGTGTTTGAGTCTGTTTATACTTTTCTTGAGCTTCAAGACTTGATTATTAATGTGAACGAAGTCTGAAGCAGATATTTTAGATTCAAGACTTTCTTCAGTGAGAGGAAAGGTGTTTGAACATTTCTTCTTCCTTCGATGATTTTTTTTCCACAAAGTACTTTGAAGATTTACTTGTCCATATGACATTCTTCCCTTTACAAATGTAGACAGGATTTCTGTCATACTTATAATCAAGAATTGGCTCATCAGATCACTTTTCTTGATTGCAGACAAGACCTTTTACTCCAACAACATGAGAAGCAGGCTCAATTACTTCTTTAGACATTCATACAAGAATGTTATGAAGTTTTTCATTCCGCAGTCGTAAACGACATCTCCTTTCATGGTGACCTTTGTTTCCGCAATAATAACAGTTGTAAGGAATGTTCTTGATTGTTTTCATATGAGTTGTTTTCGAAGGAGAACAATTCTTGTCCCTAGGAACATCAACTGCTGAAGGAAGATTTTCACTTATGATATCAGTGTGATTTTCACTTAGAATCTTGTCATTAGCACAGACAAAGTTGATCTTACTAGTACTTGGAGCGTCTATTCCTTTATATCCCAGACCATGTGTATCACGATGTTCTTTACATGCTCCAAGCATAGAGGATAATTTTGTAGAGCTAGCATTGAATATTTTCAGATTCTCTTCCAGTGAATTGACCTTATCAAGAGCCGTAGCTAGATCAGCCTCCAATTGTTTTTCCCTGGCGAGGAAGCTAATTTCCCTATCGTTAAAACATTTTTTTTGAGAGTCATATCTTGCTTCAGATTTTGCAAGTCTTTCTTTCAACACGAAGAGGTTTCGACGAAGATTATCTTATTCAGACCTTTTTGAACGTACATCTTCGTCACGATCTTTAAAAGTACATTGTAATAGTTTGTAACCACAATCATAACCTTTAAAGAGTTTTCTCAATTTCCTGTTCTCTTGACAAAGAGGTGTCAGATATTTAGCCAGGCAAGCTGGTGACCTTTTTCTTTTTAAAATGTGGTTAAAGAGCGAGATATATTGGGAGACTTCCTCATCAATACCTTGTCCCTCTTCTGAGTCACTTTCGTCTGAAAGATCATCAAACTGTTCATCTAGGCATTTCTCCCAGTCGATCACAGTTTCTGTCAAAGGAGAAAGTATGAGAGAGTTCCTATATGGCTCAGAACTTTGAACCAAATCCAAGTGCTCCTGAATTGGTATTGCGCTATCAGAGATAGTACAAATGTCCATACAGTCAGATCGCTACAAACACAGACTTATGAGGTCTTAAACGTGTTTGCCAGCTCTGATACCAATTAAAAAAATGGGGGTCTAACAACCTCACCCAATATTTCTCTTAGCAATATGCATGGACTAACTCCAAAATACTTTCAAGTGAATCAACTAGACAGTCAGACTCAATCATAAGAAAAAGTATATCAAAGAGTTATATCTCAATTTCTCAATTAAATCCGCAATAAAACAAATAGGAATTTGCGAGCCTGATTGAATATAAGAGAAATAACTTGAACGGTACCAAATACCAATGTTCAAGGATCAATCAAATCAACATCCAAAGTTTGGATTTACCAATTGATCGATTCAACGCACAACCTGTGATATTTCAATTATATAACAAAATATAATGCGAAAAAGAAATAACACAGACACCAGAAGTTTTGTTAACGAGGAAACCGCAAATGCAGAAAAACCCCGGGACCTCTACTTTAGATTTGAACACCACACTGTATTAAGCCGCTACAAACACTAGCCTACTCCAAGTTAACTTCGGACTGGAATGTAGTTGAGCCCTAATCAATCTCACACTGATAAAGGTACAATCACGTTCCTTACTCCTCAAGAACCACGCCGGATTCTGCGCACTTGATTCCCTTAGCTGATCTCACCCACAACTAAGAGTTGCTACGACCCAAATTCAAAGACTTGATAAACAAATATGTATCACACAGAAAAGTCTATTGAATAGATAAATTTGTCTCCCACAGAATTACATACGAGTTTTGTTCCGTCTTTTGATAAATCAAGGTGAACAGGAACCAATTGATAAACCGGACTTATATTCCCGACGAACAACCTAGTATTATAAATCACCTCACAATAATCTTAATCGATTAACGAAACAAGATATTGTGGAATCACAAACGATGAGACGAAGGTGTTTGTGACTACTTTTCAATCTTTCCTATCGGAGATAAAATCTCGAGCAAATCTTAAAGAAGATAGTAGTCAATAATAATAGAAAAGAGCAAGATCAGAACACGCAACTACAGAGAAAATAATTGGGTCTGGCTTCACAATCCCAATGAAGTCTTTAAGTCGTTTATGAAAAAAAGGAGGTCTAACAACCTCACCCAACATTTCGCTTAGCAATCTGTATGGACTAACTCTAATATACTTTTAAGAGAATCAACTAGACAGTCCGACTCAATCTTAAGAAAAGTATATCAAGGAGTTATATCTCAATCTCTCAATTCTATCCGCAATCAAACAAATAATAATTTGCGAGCCCGATTGAATATAAGAGAGATAACTTGAACTATACCAAAGACCAATGTTCAAGGATCAATCAATTTAAATCAACAACCAAAGGTTGGATTTATCAATTGATCGATTCAACGCATAACCTGTGATATTTCAATTATATAACAAAATATAATGCGGAAAATAAATAACACAGACACCAGAAGTTTTGTTAACGAGGAAACCGCAAATGCAGAAAAACCTCGAGACCCAGTCCATATTGAATACCAAACTGTATTAAGCTGCTACAGACACTAGCCTATTAGAAACTAACTTCGGTCTGGACTGTAGTTGAACCCTAATCAATCTCACACTGATTCAAGTTACAGTTGCGTTCATTATGTCTCTGATCCTAACATGATACTACACACTTGATTCCCTTAGATGATCTCACCCACAACTAAGAGTTGCTATGACCCAAAGTCGAAGACTTGATAAACAAATATGTATCACACAGAAAAGTCTATACGAATAGATAAATCTGTTTCCCATAGAAATACCTACGAGTTTTTGTTCCGTCTTTTGATAAAACAAGGTAAACATGAACCAATTGATAACCCGGACTTAGATTCCCGAAGAACAGTCTAGAATTATCAATCACCTCACAATAATCTTAATCGATTAATGAAACAAGATAATGTGGAATCACAAACGAAGAGACGAAGGTGTTTGTGACTACTTTTCTATCTTGCCTATCGGAGATATAAATCTCAAGCCAATCTTACGATTGCACCCAATCACGATAGAAACAGCAAGATCAGATCACGCAACTACATAGAAAATAGTTGGGTCTGGCTTCACAATCCCAATGAAGTCTTTAAGTCGTTAACCTACAGGGTTTCATGAAAAATCTAAGGTTAAAGGAGAATCGACTCTATCTTATACAAATAGTAACACACATGAGGTGTGGGGATTAGGTTTCCCAGTTGCTAGAGTTCTCCTTTATATAGATTTCAAATCAGGGTTTGCAATCTAAGTTACCTTGGTTGATACATGTGTATCTTCCTCTCTCCGAAAACTAGTGATCCTCAAGACGGGTTGAGGGAAGAATCCTATATTAGGAAGGAATCCTTATTTAGGCAGAATTTCTAGTTAGGAAAGAGTTTTTTTTTAAGAAACACTCTTAGTTTAGGAAATAGATTCCTTCAATTTCTTCTCTAATACAGACTGCAACAACACTAAACCACCTGCTTCAGTTCCACAATCACCATAAGCTCAAGCCAACAGTTATTATTCCCGTTTCAACTCGCAGCTACAAATACCACGGGAACCAATACAGTTCCATTCCTGCAAGTTCATACATCCATAAACACGCACTCATCATTCCCTCTAATGCAATCTTCTCAATATAACCACAACTACGCATATCCAACAAAACCAACACTTCAGCCTCTGTAACCCACCTCAAGGTTCTTCCATTCATACAAACCCATAGATAACACCTTGTCATACACAGCTACAACCTGTACAACTTCTCAAACTTCAGTTCTTTTAGCTTACATCCACCACTCTCAAACAATAACATCACAACCTTCAATCGCCTATATCATCTGTAGCCACAACTACACACTCAAACAACACACAACACCTGCATCTTCAGTTCAAGTCCATAGGTCCCTGCAATAGCTTCATAACCAGCTGCATCTCATTCATAACCTCAGCACAATCTCAGGCCAAAGACAACGCCTGTAATTCCACCAGTTGCACACACCTCAGCATCATTAGCCATTTGATATCAACAATATCACTACCGCAATCTCATCTTCTACAACACTGATTCCCTGTGACAAACACATCACCACCTTCAAGAACTCACTTTGAACCGTCTCTGAATTCCACCACCATCCATTAACAAATCGATCCCATCTTGATTTTTTCATTCAAAATAGCTCAAACCCATGTATTCAATAGCAACAGAACCTTCAATTATCCTCATCTCCATCTCAAATCGATTGAATCACAACAACCTTAAGTTCCTGATTAAACTCAGCCACCCAATCTATCTTTTTTTCTTTCTGAAATTAACAACAAATCCAAACCCTAAAATCTCTTTCTGCTTCAATTTCAACATCAACATCTGTTGAATCTCAAATGAGCAAAACCAATCCTCCGATTTCATCTTCTAATCCTTCATTCGTCTTGAATCGACAATATTAACAAAACCTAACCGAACCCTAATCCAATTTCATCCGATAGACAACACCAACACGTCTTCTCGATCTCAGACATCACAACTTCTACCATTGCTTCTTCAATTTCTCTTTTCTTTCCTCTCTTAAAGCATCCGCCATGGCCTCTCATCTGAGTTAGGGAATGAATGATTGAAAGAAATCATTTTCTCTCAATTTCAGGTGTTGGAAATAATTTTGTTGACTAGATACACCCAAAGATAGGATAAGGGACATCCTGAGCTGGCTCCAAGTATCACTTGCCTATGAATTGACTTTTTTGCATTTTACGCTCCAAATGGCTGATTTCTCCTCCTTTTCCTGTGAATGACTTATTGGACCTAATAAACTCGAAATCAATCATAAGATACATAATTTACAAGAAAAGTAGCAAAGAAAGCATAAACAATAGATAAATATCAAGGTGTTTACAACACCTATCAAATTTCCCTACACTTAGACTTTGCTAGTCCTCGAGAAAATCAAACTAAACTTATTTTAAACACACAACTCCCTTTCGTTGAGGTTACGGTTACATTTAGTGAGTGTAACAAGCCTTTAAACCCTTAGCTGTCCCTAGTAGACTAGTTATAGTCTCGTGAGGGTTGACAAGAGGTATACCCACAAAACCTACTTTTCCAACTTACAAGTTCTCCGAAATGATATCATTCAATGCGCTAAGAAGACATAAAGATTTTTCACACTAGTCATAAGAAGTTAAACATATCAAAGAACACAATCTCATCCTTCAAAATTGAGAGAGAAATAACCATCCCTTATCGAAAAAATTCAGGTTCGAGTGTGATCGAAAGTCTTGACTCTGCCTCACCGGAAAGGGTTTTATGAAATTGTTGTCAATGATAAACAACGTTTTTATGGGTCACACATGTGTCCAGGTAGGAATGAATAGATAAATCCTGCGACACGTTGAATGGTAGGAAGGAAAAAACCCTTCGAATTAGTTTAAAAACCCACATCTTTTATCATTTTGAAAACCTTTTTTCTGGCAATCTCTAAGAAAGGAAATCAACCACTTAACGAATGTGGGAATATGCTTACTTACCTTGTTATCCGTCCAAGGTGCAGTTAGAACCACTCTCAAAGCGTCCATAGAAACGTCTTCGGTCTTCAACTCTTGATGATGAAATCTTAAACTTCATAGAATCTTGAAAATGTGACTCTTTCCTCTAATTCCTTGTTGCTGGAAACTTCACTATGAATATTTCTTCTTCCATTGGCTTTATTGAAAGAATACAGAACTAAAAATGAACTAAACAAACCCAAAATATGAGACAGTGAATGTTTCTAGTAATGAACCTTCTCTTGTTTTTTTTTCACAAGGGACCTAGCATAGTGATAACTTTGTCCCAAGTTTTTTTTTTTTTTGAAACAAGAGAAAATAAAATACAAACAAATAAGAATAAATCTAAAATAAAACTGAAAGTACAAAGGCCATGGTGTAAGTACTTTACCACTTGATTCTTCATAACGTGTATTGTCTCGATATCATAAACTTCTTGAACTCTCATCTTGATAATCTTCCCTCTTGTACATAAGTCTCCAACTTGTAAGAATTCTGCTCATTGTCTTGTTGCTTTATTTGAATCTGAACTCTTCTCATTTCTGTACCGATGCTTGTAAACCTTGAACGTCTTCAACTTCCCTTTAAATTTGTGATTCTCCGCTTGTTGATGATGATGGTGTTTCTATGGAGCTGTTGGTGTAGAGAGAGATATAGTGGATGGCGCTAACTGCAAACAAGATTACAAGTGGTATGTAAGTTAGCAATTCGATGTCACCCCCATGATTGATAAAATAACACTCAAGAGATCAAAGTAGTGCTTCTATTGGTGGTAGGTTGGGTAGCTCACCATTCTACCCTGAATTAACGTACGGTGACACACACTCTAAAAGCACATATTTAGACAGGTACAAAGAAGTGAAGGTCGGTGCCTTGCTTGATGTAACAATGGTTAGTCTCCACTATAAGGGATCTCAACTCTAATACTGAATTCATTCTGCACCTCATTTACCAGTGGCATAGTTATATCCAACTTTAACTCTCGTACAACTAAGCAACCAAATAACGTTCTCTAGCATATCTAAGTTCAGTCACTCTTGTGAGAATTTCGATGTAATCTTAGCGACATGTATACTATGTGAATCTAAACTAAATACAAGTTGGAGTTTTTAATGCACTAATTTACACAAAAGTTGAAATTTTTTTTGAAAAATTTACAATGCAAGCTTAACAACTCCCCCACACTTAAAATTTACATTGTCCTCAATGTAAATTGAATCATACAAGTAGAGTCAAGGTTGGAAATACTACATGAAATATGACAAGAAATCAGAAAATGTAATTTCAAGACAAGAAAAAAAAAACTAAAAACAAGACAAGAAATAATCATCCCATGGGTTGCCTCGCATGTAGCGCTTGGTTTAAAGTCATCATCCCGACTATTCACTTCCCATATACCAACAATCTGAAATGTTGGTGTTTATGGGTAAAAACTGATTCTGCTGTTTTTGGTAATTTGGGGTGTGTTGATGAGAAACGAGTTCAAACCCTAAACAAATGCACTGCACGGGTTTGTGTGAGCAATCGAGCACCCTATAGGCTTTATGCATGCAAGTCGATTGCCCAAGGGGAAAGTGGGGTAACCAATGATCATGTTGACACCTCTTTGATCGTTTGTAGGAAGATACAAGCCGTCCAACCAGGCTGGAGAAGTTGGACGGACATGATGTGTTTTGAGACCATTCTTGTCGGTCTTAGCTCGTTTGAGCTTTGTTTTTACGCAGAGCAAATGCCCATGTTTGGGTCGGCGTTTGAAGAGCTTGTGCATGGGAAACATGGGACTCGATAAACTAGAGAACTAGTGGTCCCGCCGGTGATTGCTACGGCGCCTTTCTGATCGCCCAAGGCTCAATCTGAGGCGTCCAACTTGGCTGGCCAAGTTGGATGGACGTGATAAATTTGAGACCGTCATGGTCGGTCTAGCTCGTTTGAGATTCTAAATAGCGTGAATACCCACGTTTAGGTCAGCTTTTGAAGTGCTTGTGAAGGAGCATAAGACTACTCGATCGACTAGAGCACTAGTGGGCCCGTCGGTGGTCACTATAGTGATTGCCTAGTTCTGCTAGGAGTAGTCTAATTTTGTTAAATCGCGCGGACAAATCGTGTGGCCGTGATTATTTTTTGAGACTGATGTCAACAGTCCAGATTTTCCTTAAGGAATTTAAACGCGCACAACTTTTAATTAAAAGGTGTGCGAGCGCGCTGATCTCTTTGTCAGAGGGTGATGTAGCCTATGTGAGTCTTTTCATGCAGGTCTCAATACTGACACTGCGGGAGATTCATGCTACTCTGATGCGAGTGAACATTTAATCGTCATGTCATGCCAATATTGAGAGTTCGCTGGGGAACACAGCATAGGAAAACACTAGGCAGGTCATGCATTAGTGAATAATCCTGATAGAACTCACTGAATATTTGGGATTGCTGTTGCATGCGCCAATTTGAGTGAATTTCATGAATTATATTGAATTGCTTCAAATAAAGAGAAGAGGTTTTTCTGCACTCGTCACTTCTTAAACATCTTTTCCTTTTGCAGGGTAATAGCGTATTAAATGCTAGTTTTACAATTTTAGCGCTGAACTAAAATCCACCATCAACATTAAGTCCCCTGCTTAGTGATCCGATTTTCAATTGAGTTGTAGTAATAAGTTCGTTGAGATTTGTGAAAGCAAAAGATTTTAGACTTATAAAACTTAAAAATAGAAGACTTGTTGCAAAATTAATTTCAAGATTTAAAAATAACCAAGACACTGATTCCACTATTACACATGAATGAATGATGGTAAATAACCAAAAACTCTAATTATCTTTTAAGTCCCTTATTTTCTTAACTCACAAATAATAAGGCAAATTCTCAAATATCAATTGTATTCCCTAAGCATAGATTATCAATTGATTAAACAAAGTATAACCTATCAGATTGAATCAAAACTAATTAAGAAAATTATGCAAACAATTTAAAACTCTACAAAAGCAGTGAATGATAATTATAAATTAGAGAAAATAAAATAGTTACCAATTATTCATGCGTAAATAGCTTCCTCATTGCCTTAGTTTTGGGAGATTTAGCTCATTATCATGTTGGAAACACGCTCAAAAGTTGATTTTATTGCTCAAATGGTGTTTACAAATAATGAAATGGGAGAAAAAAGATTAAAATCGGGTTTGTAACACTTATATCTATTATAAACCGAGCTGTTACAGAGAACGATAGAAATAGAGTGTCGTTGTCACTGTAGCACAACGACTGTATTCTACAGTCTAATGTTCTTCGTGTTCTCTTCAATGGCAGCAGCAGCAGATCTCTCCAACTTATGTTTCTTTGCTCTGTTTTCTCCCCAATCTCTCCGTCCCCTTCTATGCCCACCGAACACTCTTTATATATTCTACAGGGCCTAAAAATCGCTGTAATAACTCCATATAATCTTCATTAACTCCGTTTATCTCTTCTTCCTGTCACATGAATAATTTCCTTTTGCAGCTCCTACACGCGTCTTCATGTAATCTATACACTCCCAAAAACATCATACACGCTCCATAAGAGTTTTAGCACGCTGAAAATACACATAGACCTTCTCAAAATATCACGAAAGTTTCCCGAGAATGTGCTTGCCCTGTTTAGTCGAGATTACATGAAATCTTCCCCTCTGATCGAATTCAAAGAACTTACCAATCCTGTTGTGATGTAACAGGTTGGATATATCCAAATTAAGAGAAAAATCCAATGGAATCTCGTCCGAATCAGTGCCAGAAGAAATCGCATGTGACTTGGTTAACTCTCCCTGTTTCACTTCGAACGGAATATCCAGCCAAATCTGATCCAACTAAACACCCTATCATCCCTGTCTAGCCCATAGGAACATACCCAATCAATATCAGCTCTGTAGTCTCCCTAAAACACCTTCAAAATCGCAACTCAAACTGCCAGTTTTGACTTCCATTTTTCCCGCCAATTTTCAGATTTCAGATGTTGAAGATGATTTCCCCTTATCCGAGACCTGGAGTATGAATAGCAGGTGGCGCCCTTGGATGCCCCTTAGTAACTGGGTACCCCTTATCCAATCTGAGAGTCCGCATATCAAATATCCTCCGGGGGGTGTTCCGCATAATTTTTCTAGCCGATTTTTCCAAAAATGTTTATTGGCCAAAAATACCTACACACACATAAAACACCATAATTAGTACAAAAATCGAGCACTAACAATACACACATTGAGGACAATTCAGACACAAAAATGTGTCTATCAAATACCCCCAAACTTATTATTTGCTAGTCCTCGAGCAAAACTAATCTAGAAAATAAAATCCTAACTCACTAGGTGGCCCTAGTGACCGAGTTAATCTCGGGAGGGTTTACCAGAGGTGTACCCACAAAACCTTTACTCCAGACCCTAGCTATCTACGCAGGACCTTGAAAGGCACTAAAGAATCTCCTTGGTTGGCATACAATCATTGACTATAGGAGGAAGTACCATGATGCGAAATTCCAATTGTTGTACACGAGTTTGCACTCAGCATACTAAAATTAATATATAAGTGACAGATCTCTACTCAAATAGTTTATGGACATCATAACCGGAGTCAACCAATCACATGGAAAGATTAAGAAGATGGATAAAGAGAAAAATGGTTTAAAGTGAACGGTGTTTCCCATATCTGTCTGAAGACCTCTGCCAAGATGAACCTATCCTAATGTACTGAGATACCGGTCTGACTAATATCAACACAACTAGCATATAGAAGGGGACCAGTGGTCGATAAACCTAACTCTAGGCCAACACAACTGGCATATACAAGGGCACCATTGGTCGACTTTATTTGAATTTATTCTGGTTGGTCCGATGGTCTGGTCTCAATTTTCAATTCTCATTTTTTTTTTTGGTATCTGAATCACCATATTTTACCCTAGCAATGGTAACAACTTGAATCGTGTGCCCCACCAAGTCACTTAAAAAATAAAAACAGAAGGATTAGGATTCAACGAGATACGGCGAAACTACCATGTTTTTTTTTTAATTCTAACACCTGAGCTCTGTGCTTTTATGAATAGACTGTTTAGATGTTTCCATCTAATCAGACTGGTTCCTCAACTCCTATAACTAAGATGTTCCCATCCACTTAGATTGGTTAGTGCCAACCTTAATAAGCATAAATTTCTAGGCTCTGGAGTTTATTTATTGCAACTAAAAGCTAACAAAAAGTTTCTTCCCCACCCCCAAACTTAAATCGAACATTGTCCTCAATATTTATAATGAAAGAGAAATACCAAAAAGTAAAGTAACATGAGGAATCAGTAAAGAGAGAAGTCGGAAAGATAGTACCTGGGTGAAGAAAGAAATCAAAAACTAATATACAACATACAATCGCCTCGATGGTCAATCAAGGGTAAACAGGGTCCTCCAGAGGGACCTCCTCAATATCACCTGTAGGAAAGGGATCTAAAAAGGGTTTCAAACTATAACCGTTAACCTTCGAATAACTACTACCATCCGGTGTCTCGATCTCAACAGCTCCATGAAGAAAGACAGTGCGAACAATAAAAGGACCCGTCCACCGAGAACGTAACTTCCTAGGGAAAAGATGTAAGCGGGTATCATACAGAAGAATTTTTTGACCTGGAGAAAATGACTTTCTTAAAATATTCTTATCATGCACAAGTTTCATTTTGTTCTTATACTCCTTAGCACTATCGTATGCATCTCTACGAATTTCTTCCAACTCATTGAGCTGGAGTTTCCTACGGGCTCCTGCGTTGTCGAGTGAAAAATTTAGCTTCTTAACAGCCCAATATGCTCTATGTTCTAAACCAACAGGTTAGTGACATTCCTTTCCATACACAAGTCGATAAGGTGACACTCCAATGGGGGCCTTAAATGCAATACGGTAGGCCCATAAGGCATCAGTAAGCCTAGACGACCAGTCTTTCCGATTAGGATTAACTATTTTCTCTAATATACGTTTTATCTTCCTATTAGAAACCTCTACTTGACCGCTAGTCTGTGGATGATACGGGGTAGCTATCTTATGTGTAATACCATATTTTTTCATCAAAAGCCTACAAGGCCCATTACAAAAGTGCGACCTTCCATCACTAATTATAGTACACGGTGTAGCAAAACGTGTAAGTATATTATTTTTCAAGAAATCAATCACAACCCTATGGTCATTGGTTTTACACGCAACCGCCTCAATCCACTTAGAGACATAGTCTACAGTGACAAGTATGTATAGGTTACCAAAATAATTAGGAGACGGACCCATAAAGTCAATACCCCACACATCAAAGACCTCAACAATTAGAATCGGGTTCAAGGGCATCATGTTCCTACAGGAAATGGTTCCTAATTTCTTGCAACGCTCACAAGTAACACAGTGACTATGGGAGTCTTTAAACAACGAAGGCCAATATAATCCCCACTGCAATATCTTAGCAGCAGTTTTCTTAGCACTATGTTGACCCCCACAAGCATGATCATGACAATAGAAAATAATACTGGACTGGTCACTCTCAGGTATACATCTCCTAATAATCTGGTCTGGACAATACTTAAACAAATAAGGATCATCCCGAAAGAAGTGCTTCACATCGGCTAAAAACCTAAAACGATCTTGTTTACCCCAATGTTGGGGCATTCGACCAGTAACAATATAGTTCACTATATTTGCATACCAAGGTAATTGGGTAACAAAGAACAGTTGTTCATCAGGAAAGCTATCCCTTATAGGAAGGGAATCATCAGGGGAATCAACAACTATCCTAGACAAGTGGTCTGCTACTACATTTTCGGCACCCTTTTTGTCTCTAATTTCTGGAGAAAACTCTTGCAACAAAAGGATCCACCTAATAAATCTAGGTTTTGTATCTTTTTTAGACAGAAGGTATTTCAAAGCAGCATGATCAGTATATATCACGATCTTAGAACCTAAGAGATAGGGTCTAAACTTGTCTAAGGAAAACACAATGGCTAACAGTTCCTTCTCGGTAGTGGTATAGTTCAACTGGGAATCATTCCGAGTTTTGCTAACATAGGAAATCACATGAAGTAATTTGTTTTCTTGCTGACCTAGCACAACACCAATAGCATAATCTGAAGCATCACACATGATCTCAAAGGGTAAGTTCCAGTTGGGTGCCTGGACTATGGGGGTGGTAGTGAGTAAATTCTTAAGCTTCTCAAAAGCCTCTAAACAAGCATCATCAAAGACAAACTTAATGTCTTTTGCAAGCAAATTGCAAAGAGGTATAGAAATCAAGCTAAAATCCTTAATGAATCGACGATAAAAACCTGCATGCCCTAAGAATGACCTAGTATCTCATACGGTTTTTGGGACCTGTAAAGTTTTAATAAGGTCAACTATGGATCTATCTACCTCTATACCCTTCGGAGATACGATATTCCCTAGAACAATTCCTGAACAAACCATGAAGTGGCATTTCTCCCAATTAAGCACCAAATTATTTTCCTTACACCTAGTCAAAACTAATGACAAATGATGCAAGCACTCATCGAAAGACGAACCAAACACTGAAAAATCATCCATAAAGACCTCTAAGAACCGTTCTACTATGTCAGAAAATATGCTCAGCATACAACGCTGAAAGGTTGCAGGGGAATTACATAGCCCGAAAGGCATGCATCTATACGCAAAGGTACCAAAGGGACAGGTAAAAGTGGTTTTATCTTGGTCTTCTGGGGCTATGACAACCTGATTATAACCGCAGTATCCATCTAAAAAGCAATAATGGCTACGTCCAGCTAATCTCTCTAGCATTTGGTCGATGAAGGGAAGGGGAAAGTGGTCCTTCCTAGTGACCTTGTTCAATTTCCTATAGTCAATACAAACACGCCAACCCGTGGTCACACGAGTTGGGATTAACTCATTGTTATCATTCTGGACTATAGTAATACCGGATTTCTTGGGAACAACCTGAACGGGGCTGACCCACTTACTGTCTGAAATGGGGTAGATAATGCTTGCATCTAACATTTTAAGAACCTCGGTTCGAACTACTTCTTTCATATTAGGGTTCAATCGACGTTGCATCTCCCTAGAAGGTTTGGTATCACTCTCTAAATAGATATGATGCGTACAATCAGTAGGACTTGTACCTTTAATGTGTGCTATGGTCCACCCTAACGCTTCCTTGTTGTTATGAAGGACGGTTACTAGCCTACTTTCCTAATCACTATCCAAGTCGGATGCTACAATCACAAGTAATGTCTCAGACGGGCCTAAAAACACATATTTCAGGGTATCTGGCAATGGTTTTAGGTTCAACTTAGGAGGCTCTTCTAACGAAGGAACTAGGGTAGACTTAGAAACTGGTAGTGGTTCGAACTTAGGTTTTCATCCATTATTAGTGTCTAACAAAGGGGTTGAGTCTAACAAAGCATTCACCTCATTAATTACATTATCATCATCAAAATAAATCCCAAAGTGATCTAGGCATTTCTCTAATGGATCTTCTAACAAAGTGTTTGGTAATGACTCCTCGACTAATGTTCCTATCATGTTCACCTCTTCTATGTTCGAGTCATCTAGTTCATAGGATAGCTTACTAATATTAAAAATGTTCATCTCAATAGCCATATTACCAAAAGACAAATTCATAATACCATTTCGACAGTTAATGATCGCATTGGATGTAGCTAAAAATGGGCGACCAAAAATCACTGGTATTTGGTTCTCTGGGTCGGGGACAGGTTGGGTATCTAGGATAATAAAACCCACTGGATATATAAAATTGTCGACCTCTATAAGAACATCCTCGATCACACCACGAAGAATTTTAACGGACCTATCAGCTAACTGAAGTGTCATCTCGGTAGGTTTCATCTCACCAAGTCCTAGCTTAAGGTACACATGGTATGGAAGTAAGTTCACACTGGCTCCTAAGTCAAGCAAAGCTTTCTCGACACGGTATTTACCTATTGTGCAAGAAATGGTAGGGGACCCTGGGTCTTTATACTTAGGAGTAGTGGTATTCTGAATAATGGAACTCACGTGACTTGCTAGAAAGGCTTTCTTCTGGACACTAAGTTTTCGCTTTCGCGTACACATATATTTAAGAAACTTGGCATAAGCGGGAATCTGCTTTATCGCATCTAACAATGGGAGGTTGATAGTAACCTGCTTAAAAACCTCCAATATATCATTAAAGGTGGACTCCCTCTTAGTTGGAACTAGCAGCTGTGGGAATGGGGCTCTAGGAACAAAGCGGGGCTCAATATGACCCTCATTGGTCTCTTTGGAGACTCTATCAGTCTCCTCAGTTTCTGGTTCAGAAGGGTGAACTACATTATGTTCACTATCAGGCATGGAAACCTTGTTGTCTATCACTCTACCATTCCTAAGGGTTTTAATAGAATTTACATGATCGGATGGTCTTTCACCTATTTCATTAATTCCTCTAGGGTTGGGTTGACTTTGACTAGGAAACTTACATCTTTCTCTTAAAGACTCATTTATCTAACTAACCTGGGTTTTCAACTGGAAAATAGCCTGAGAGTTAGCCTGACCTATTCTCTTATTTTCTTCTAAACCTTGATCAAAAGATTGCTGAAACTGCACAATGTTACGAGTTAACAAAGCAAGAGACTCTTCTAAACTCATAATCTTCTTATCCGAAGGGTTCTGAAACTGTGCCGGAGCTGAAGGATTCTTAGTATAGCCAACACCTGGGGGAACGTGAGAGTTACTAGACTGACCTTGATTCTGGCCCTTAGACCAAGAAAGGTTGGGATGGTTTCTCCAGACAGGGTTATAGGTTTCTGAATATGGGTCAAACTTCTGACGGTTATCGAATCTAGTGTTGTTATAAAGAGCATTGGCTTGCTCCTCAACTGTATGGACTTCCCAAAAAGGCTTTATTCTACCACTATTATCACTAGAATGACCTAATTCTAAGGCTTCTAACCTTTTGGCTATGACTGCTATTTTAGCATCTGACTCATAAGATCCTTCTACCCTATTGACATTTCCTCTACTTAGAAGAATTGTTTTCTGGGGTTCCCTACTATTTTCCCATTGTTGGGTCTTATCGGCGATTTCATTCAAAAATGTCATCGTCTCATCAACAGTTTTATTCTCAAACCCACTTGTGCATAAGGACTCAACCATGGTTGTTGTTGAATAATCTAAACCCTTGTAGAGGATCTGAACTAACCTAACCATCCATAAACCATGATGAGGACATTGAGATATTAAGTCATTGAACCTTTCTAAATACCTATATAAAGATTCTCCCTCTTGTTGAGCAAAAGTACAGATTCGTGTCCTAATAGACGATGTTTTGTTCCTTGAGAAAAACTTCTATATAAAGGCAGATGTAAGTTGCTCATAGGTTTCAATTGACTCAGAAGCCAAACTATACAACCAAGATTTGGCTTTATCTTTTAAGGAAAAGGGCAATAACCTAAGTTTCAACGCATCATCACTAAGGTTTTTAATCTTCAGAGTACTACAAACTTCCTAAAATTCCATAACATGGAAATAAGGGTTCTCATTCTCTTTTCCTAAAAAGATTGGGAGCATCTGTAAAGTCCCAGGTTTGAGTTCATAATTTGCCTCGATTTCAGCTAACTTGATACAAGACGGATGAGAGGTCCTAGTTGTGTTTAATAAAGCTTTCAAAGTTGCCATTTCTAGCAGTACCAAAGGACTAGGAGTACTTTCTTCACTAATTATCAAGTTTTCAAAGCTGAAATTTCCAAAGACAGGGCTCTCAAAATAAGAGTCTTCGAGCTCCCCACCTTCACAAGAAGAACTACTAGGTTTATCACTATTCAAACGACCTAGAGTGTTTATTTTCCAAGCCATCTTTCTAATAACCTCGGGCATACACTATAAAAACAAAAGAAAAATAAAATCCTAAAAGGAATGGAAGTTCTATGCAAACACAAACAATGCTGACTCCACCACGGCAAACCTACTGATTTCTAGCAAACAAAAAGCATGATGGCTCCACTTAGATTGTTCCTAGACCAGCTTCTAATCCTTCGAAAGGGAATTCGTTACAATTTAATCAAACCCCTCTGGAATCAATCCGAGTTAAAGTAAGTTGAATCGAGACGAGGGAAGCTCAGTGGAGCTTTGATACCCAAGGCCTCACCGGCGTTACAAGGCGGCGTATTCAACTCACAGAAACCATCATGAACTTTGAAGCATGCTTAAAAGAGTAACCAATATTTTTCGAATGACTTTCCTATTAAGTTCGTTACCCTATAGGTCTCGTTCTAGTAAAATTTTAGGCTTAGGTTCGCGTTTGGTTTCGTTTTCCTAAGGCGGGCATGAACGGAACGGTAATGAAATCCGAACCCTTATCTTGTATGGCCAGTCCTTTCCCTTTACTAGGAAATTAAAGCATCCGTTTTCAAATCCTCAGCATATATGCAAACGAAGGAATACAATAACTCGCTAACAGGGGATTCGCGAGTGTTTCGACAAACTGACCTCCCGTACCAGACAGGGGATGAACCGTTGTAGTCGACTCGGGCCACGACTCCTATGTCATGTACGAACCCGAGGGGCCGAGGCGATATCGTAATCGCCGTCCTTCTCTGCAAACAATTGATATTTAAACTACCCTTCCGTAGGGTTTAAAAAAAAATAAAGTCCCACAGTCCACAGTCCAAAAATATAGTGCAAAAGAAAAGGAAAGTCTAAAAAAAAATAAAAAAAAAACTCTAAATAATAAAAACAAAATAAAATGTCTCTCTTTTTTATTTTTAATTTTTTTTTCGCTCTTTTCGCTTTGTCTTTAACTCCAAATCTTTAAGAATTCACCAAAAACTTTGGCAAATTTTTCTTTCGCTCCAAATTTCAGAATATGTAGTAAAAAGACAAAAACCCAAAAACGTAAAGTAGAACAAACAAATAAAAAAAACCTAAAAAAATAAAAATAAATCTAAAAACTCTAGCCTAAAGACAAATCCGCATCGGCGGCGCCAAAAATTGATCTGATTTTCAATTGAGTTGTAGTAATAAGTTCGTTGAGATCTTTGAAAGCAAATGATTTTAGACTTATAAAACTTAAAAATAGAAAACTTGTTGCAAAATTAATTTCAAGATTTAAAAATAACCAAGACACTAATTCCACTATTACACATGAATGAATGATGGTAAATAACCCAATTTTAAGTCCCTTATTTTCTTAACTCACAAATAATCAGGCAAATTCTCAAATATCAATTGTATTCCCTAAGCATAGATTATCAATTGACTAAACAAAGTATAACCTATCAAATTGAATCACAACTAATTAAGAAAATTATGCAAACAATTTGAAACTCTGCAAAAGCAGTGATTGAGGGAATGATAATTATAAATTAGAAAAAATAAAATAGTTACCAATTATTCATGCGTAAATAGCTTCCCCATTGCCTTGGTTTTGGGAGATTTAGCTCATTATCATGTTGGAAACACGCTCAAAAGTTGATCTCATTGCTCAAATGGTGTTTACAAATAATGAAATGGGAGAAAAAAGATTAAAATCGGGTTTGTAACACTTATATCTGTTACAAACCGAGCTGTCATAGAGAATGGTAGAAATAGAGTGTCGTTGTCACTGTAGCACAATGACAGTCTTCTACAGTCTAATGTTCTTCGTGTTCTCTTCAATGGCAGCAGCAGCAGATCTCTCCAACTTACGTTTCTTTGCTATGTTTTCTCCCCAATCTCTATGTCCCCTTCTATGACCACCGAACACTCTTTATATACTCTACAGGGCCTAAAAATCGTTGTAATAACTCTATTTAATCTTCATTAACTCCGTTTATTCTCTTCTTCCTGTCACGGAAATAATTTCCTTTTGCAGCTCCTACACGCGTCTTCATGTAATCTGTACACTCCCAAAAACATCATACACGCTCCATAAGAGTTTTAGCACGCTGAAAATACACACATACCTTCTCAAAATATCACAGAAGTTTCCCGAGAATGTGCTTTCCCTGTTTAGTCGAGATTACATGAAATCTTCCCCTTTGATCGAATTCAAAGTACTTACCAATCCTGTTGCGGTGTAACAGGTTGGTATATATCCAAATTAAGAGAAAAATCCAACGGAATCTCGTCCGAATCAGTGCCAGAAGAAATCACAGGTGACTTGGTTAACTCTCCCTGTTTCACTTCGAACGGAATATCCAGCGAAATCTGATCCAACGAAACACCCCTATCATCCCTGTCTAGCCCATAGGAACATACCCAATCAATATCAGCTCTTTAGTCTCCCTAAAACACCTTCAAAATCGCAACCCTAAACTGCCAGTTTTGACTTCCATTTTTCCCGCCAATTTTCAGATTTCAAATGTTGAAGATGGGTGCCCCTTATCCGAGACCTGAGGTGCGAATAGCAGGTGGCGCCTTGGGATGCCCCTTAGTAACTGGGTGCCCCTTATCTAATCTGAGAGTCCGCATATCAAATATCCTCCGGGGGGTGTTCCGCACAATTTTTCGAGCCGGTTTTTCCAAAAATGTTTATTCGCCAAAATACCTACACACACATAAAACACCATAATTAGTACAAAAATCGAGCACTAACAATACACACATTGAGGACAATTCAGACATAAAAATGTGTCTATCACTTAGCACGTAATAGTTACACTATTGCGGGGTAAGCACTAAATGGTGACAAATAAAGATAAAACTTATGAGACAATGTTATATGGTACCAGGAGAGATAGGTCGACCTGTCTTTGGAACATGTCATGTTCAAGAGGCATCCACGTGAACGTTCCCCTAGCTTGATGTCGGTTGGTCCCAGGTAAATTAGGCATACGGTTGGTTGGGATCTCAAACTATTCATAACGATGTCATAATCCTCGATTCTGATGTGGACGAGCCCTATCCTGAGGAATATCTTTAAAAGGCTGGTGAAGCAATTTCTGAAAAGATGTTGAAGCATCTCCCGAAGAGAACGTTGACGTAGCTTCCGAAAAGTGTGTTGAAGCGGCTCGGATGTTGAAGCGGCTTCCGAAGAGGACGTCGAAGCGAATTCTGGAGAGGACTCTAGTGAAGGCTCCCTTGGTCCTCATTCATGCTTTAACTTCCATTTGTTATATCACGTACGTTGTGCTTCCGTGAACAGGAGATCCAGGAGTCGTATTTTTTAGGTGCGGAGGCTATATCTCCAATTAATGGCGCGTGTGTTTAGACACGTCCGAAGAAGCAATTGCAATCTGGAATACCGCGTGCACTAGATCGCTGCTTCTTGATTCCGTGAAGGGATTTCCCAACATATGAAATTTGCAGATGGGGAAACTTCTTTCTGGGATATACGATGAGATAGCGATTGAGGGGTCGTTTCGTCATTGAAGCAGCTGCACTTCAGGGTACGAATGACGCTTTCCCTAAGAAGAATGTATTGGATGCTTGATGATTTCTTTTCAGTCCTCTTGATCTTTCTGATTGCGATGATGACATGCTTGTATGGGAACAATCCTCCGGAGCCGTTAAGTGAAGTAGAAAATCTGAGAGACCTTCCGTTGTCGACGTGCCTTTATAAGCCTTCAAGGACTTTATTTCAAGCAAAATCCCTTGAATCGTCTTCTGAATCTTGGACGGTTATATGGAAAGGGATGCGATGAGCAGTCCCAGGTTACTCTTCAAAATCGATGGCGTGTCTGGACACGTGAAAATATATCCGATTTGTACTTTGGAGTCTTTGATGCACATGTACGTCTTCATGTTGAGTGCGGCTCATAAAGCTTCAACAGTGATGATTGCTGATATTATAAGAAAACTGGTTGAGGGACGTGAAGGCATCCTGTTGTGAAAGTCTCCAGGTGTAATTATTCCGAGCTTATTTTCTCTTGAAAGACGTACTTCAATTGCATTTGCTGGTAAGGAGTTGAAGCGGCTTCGACCTCTGAAGAGAGCGCTGAAGTGGCTTCGGGAAAGAGTGTTGATGCGGCTTCGGGAAAGAGAGCGTTTAAGTGGCTTTTTCTGGAGACATTGTTGAAGGGGATTCTTCTGGAGAGAGTGTTGAAGCGGCTTCTTCTTCAGTTTGATTCCCCTTGCGAATTACATGCTTATTGACCATCTCTCATGTTGAAGAAGTCCTTGACTGATGGTGAAGGAATTTCATGCTGAGCCTTATCCCCCAAGCATGAGTTATATGGTTCTATCTTGCATGGTCGGTGGGTTTACCATAATAAAGATATCACCATCTCGTCTCCGTAATGGTGACTCTATTACTTCTCCATGGGAAAGTAAAATACGCAAAAGTTCGGATTACCTCCGTCCGTAGTGGCTATTGCTACGGTGAAGCTCTTGAGAGCAACAACGATTCTTGGCAGCATCTATGATCAGAAGAGACTGGCAGGGTGAGGCATGGTAGCTACTTGCACGAACTTGGAAGTCTTCATATAATGGTAGAGATCGTCTCGTTATTAGAGGGAGAAAGAACCGATATCCTCCTTGGTGTTTCCTGGAGAAGAGGGAGACAGTCCCATGCCCACGAGTATCTATTGAGCTTTCAACTTGATAGATGCTTTCACGCTAGGCCTTTGAAGAAATAATTCGAGAGAGAGTTGGGCTTAAACCCGATGTTGATGAGGATCGTACGAGTTGCTGATAATGAGGTCGTCTTTGCGTCTACATTGCGTTTCATAGACGTCCAGGCATATCGCTGGTTATTGAAAATATCTGCTCTCTTGAGTATGTCCTCATCTTTGGGCATCCTGGAATCATGATGATAGCGTGCTTGCATCTTTGACTTCAACATCTTCGTGATGGATAGTGCTGAGCAGTCCCCAGTTACACTCCTTTGTCTTTATCATCTTTGGATCGTGACTTTGAGGAGTAGGGAAATACCCTCATGCGAATGACTTAACTAACATGTTTCACAAATATGAAGAAGCTCTTGACATGGAGAGTTCGTATGTACCTCTTAGGTCCGGGTGCGACCTCCTTCGGTAATGCAACTACTTTTTCTACAGGAGACAAATTTCTGAAAGCTTCTCTCATCGATTTGTTGTCGTCAAGACAGATATGGTATATCCCAGACGTTGTTTTATTATTGTGATCATCGTGCATGTGTTACTGAGGTTGGAGTTGGCGGTTTTGGACGCGCAGGATGTTGTATCTCGGTGGTTTTCCTCTGCTTCATTGAACCTGCTTACAAGAGGCTGAAGGTTGTATTGCTTGTTGGTGAGATGCATGATTCCACGAATATCATGAGGCACTTCATTCCCTGCGGGCCTGGTTCTTTCTATCAGGGCAGGCGTTGTTATAGCCGATGTTCAATCATATCTGGATCGTGACAATCCAGTGCTTGGATTTTGAAACTCTTGCCATAATCATTTGGATGCTCACTGTTTCGTTGGAACATTCTCCCCAAATCTTAAAAGGTGATTTGCTCGGGTACGAAGAAATATTTTTATAGAAAGCGGTAACCATCTCACACTAGTTGGATACGCTGTTTGGTGCGATGTTGTTGTACCAAGTGTACGCCCTCCCAGTAAGTAACTTTGAGAACTCTTTCAGGAGGAGAACATGATTGTATTCGTGCTCTCCTAATGACTCCAGAAAACGAGAGACGTGTTCACGAGCATTACCGATTCCGTCATAAAAGGAAAATTGAGGAGAGGATTATCCTCTCGGAAGAGGAACTATTTACACATTAGGCCGATAAGGAGGCTATGCTGGTGCAGGTCTATCGGGTTTTCCTTGCCTCGATGCTGGAGAAGTCGTTCTAGATCCTCACGCGTGATGAAATTGGACGGCTGATTCTTTCCCGCTCAGGAGCAACACGAACTTCTTCATTTATGAATGCACGCCCTGTTGAAGTGCTTGCGCCAAAAGCGTTGAAAGTGCTATTCATTGCTATTATGGGCTAACGTGGCTCTTGTGGTAGTCGCTCCATTAGCATCTTGAGGAAAGTGAGAACCTATTTCTGAGTTGTAGCCATGTCCATCTGAACCTTAGCAAGAACTTCTCGTCTTTCCATCAAATCAACAATGGTGATATGGGGTTGGGTTTCTATGGTATCTCTTCCTGATGGGGAAGTGGCAGTATCTCTAGTAACAACCGGGGGTGTTACGCTCGAAGAAATATTGGTGGCGGCGGCGGCTCTGTCTCCGGTGATTGGAGGTGTCACACTGTTGATGGTGGTTTTTAGCTCAGGTTTAAAATCGTAAAACCTTGCATCAGATGTGACGTCACTCTGCAAGGAAACGTTATTGCGAGTACTAACCTCTCAACATGCCGGCCCTATTTTCATCGACCAATCAGGTCGCTTCAAATCCACCACCGCGCGTTGGAAGTATAGCCACGCCCCTAGCATACTGGCCCCACTTCCCGTCGACCAATCAGGTTGCCCCAAACCTGCCACAACCCAAAAAAAGGTCGTCAAACTAAGCTAGCTTCCCGAAAACATGTTAGCTTCCCAAAACGTGCTAGATTACCAAAAACGTGCAAGCTCCCAAAACTCGCCACACGCACATACTACACGCGCCAATTAGGGTTTCAACACGCCAATTTGGTCAAGTTGCAACCAAATCCGTCCACGACACTTCGGCCACCCCGGAACTAGCATACTGCTATGACACGTCTATTGGCATGCCACCATGCCACAACTACTAGCACGTCGCTATGCCACGGCTACTGGCACGCCACCATGCCACGGCTACAGGAACGCCACCATGCCACGGCTACTGGCACGCCACCATGCCACAGCTGCTAGCACGTCGCTATGCCACGGCTACTGACACGCCACCATGCCACAGCTACTAGCATGCCGCTATGCCACGGCTACTGGCATGCCGCCATGCCGCAACTTCTACCACGTCGCTATGCCACGGTTACTGGAATGACTCTATGCCACAGCTGCTAGAACGCCGCTATGCCATAGCTGCTAGCACGTCGCTATGTCACGGCTACTGGCACGCCACCATGCCACAACTGCTAGCACGTCGCTATGCCACGGCTACTGGCACGCCATCATGCCACAGCTGCTAGCACGTCGTTATGCCACGGATAATGGCATGCCGTCATGCCACAGATGCTAGCATGTCGCTATACCAAGGCTACTGGCATGACACCATGCCACAACTTCTAGCACGTCGCTATGCCACGGCTACTGGCATGCCACCATGCCACAGCTGCTAGCACGTCTCTATGCCACGGCTACTGGCATGCCACCATGCCACGGCTGCTATTACGTCGCTATGCCACGATTACTGGCATGCCACAAAACATGTCACAAACTGGGGGGTACTCATCAGGGTATTGGTCTGGCGGTTTACAGTGTGCAGCGTGCAATACGCCCGTTACAAGAAAGTGTCATAAGAGTGAGGCGGTTAGTAAATACAAGAAGTAATGGTGAAACGTTTTCTTCATTATGGAAACATCAATTCCAGGTGTTACCCGTTACCACTTTTTTCCATTACTCAACCGTTTCCACTTCTTACGAGCCCAGGGTACGTTTCATTACGACTTGTATAAATAGGTTCACTTATTTCCACCAAAAAACAAGTTTTGGTCAGGAGAACAGTGCACATCCAAAAATCACCTGGTAGCTTTCCATTCAGCTCGCCAGTTCAACTTTAGGATACAAGTCGCAAAACACCCTCACTTCCAGAATCAACTATTCTGGCCTCAACACTTTCGTCCTTTCCCTCCCTAAGACCAACCCTTTTCCTTCACTTTGTGACCGAAGCAAACCTGAAATGGCCATTTCTTGGTTTAGGCCAGGGTTGTATGGATTGATCTCTCGAATCAAAAGTAATCCCGTGCAGTACATTTTTTTTGGGTTTAGATTTTTTTCTCAACCGCACTCACACGAAATTACCGAAATCAGCAGAAGCGGTTTTCACCCACAAAAAATTGGCGACCATAGTGGGAGATTAATCTTTCGGTTACAATATCAATTTCCAATTCCAGATTTCATCTTTCAACTCAGGTCTTGGAAGATGGGAGCAAACAATCCGCTCAGGATCGACGGATCAGTTATCAAAAATTATCAACAATCACACGACTGGGAACAACTGGGGACTTTTCGCGGGCAACACGACGTGGCCCATAAAACGCGGACTTACGCCATTGGATCCGTTTTGTTGGAAGGGATCATAAAAGCAAGTAAGTATGGACAGGCAAAATACATAACTGATTACTTTGGGTTTCCGCGTTGAAACCAAACACCATGTTATTCCCAAATTTCATCCCATGCTTTCCACCGTCATGCAATATTCACGGTTTCACAATTTTCTCAAATGATTTGTTACTTACACTTACAATTCAGACTTTAACATATCAAAAGACCATTGTTCCAAAATAATCCAAAACTCTCATAAAGAGCAATCATCTATCAATCCAAAAACCAAACCATAAGCTAGGCGTTTCTTCACCTTCAAAAAAAAAAAACCTAAGGTAAGAAAGTTCAGAAAATAAAATGCTCAAGGGAAATCATTCAACAACGGCTCGTTCTTCTTGGAGAAAGCGTCCTTCATGTTTTGAAGAGCCGTGTGCTTCAGCTTCAACTCCTGAGATAACTTCTCCAACTCCTGGGACAACTTATCAACTTCTGCCTCCTGCTGATTAATCAAATCCGCGGAAGGACCATCAACCGTTTCAGCCTGCAGTCTTTGGATCTCATAAAAGCCCTTGCAGAACCAGGAGGCATTAAACTCAAAATCTACACACATATCCTGATGAAACTTCCAGCTTGAGACCACATCTTCGGAAACGGTGTGGCCATTCACGTTGCACATATGGTGAATTGAGGATAGAGCTTCTTCCACACGCTTGACCAATGCAAATCGTCTAGTGAGTTTTTGTTCGTGGAAATATGACCATATTTTTCCCATATCCTGGCATACAACTCCACATGCTTAGCTGGTACACTGAAGCCTCCAATCAACATATGGTCTTCGTGAGGACTCAAATATGGAGGCACAAAAATGGCGCCCGCAACCGAATTGACCGGCAAAGGATTCCTGACTACGATTGCGCCAATGGTTGCTGGAGTACTTTCCACCATCTGGGTCTCAGCGTTATCAACATTCATTTCCAAATCACTAATAGACGCGGCTTCCACGGTTGGACCTTCATCGTGGCGAGTCTCCACCTAAAGGCCATCTTCAGAAACAATTCCTCCCTGCAACATTACGAATTAGTTTTGTTTCAAAAGCAAAAAGAAGAAAGGGGAGGAAAATACGAAAACTTACCAACTCATTTGCGAACTCGCCGGAGAAAGATTCAGTGTTACTTTCAGAAGCACTTTCGTCATCACTGCTGGATCTCGAGCTTTTATCTTCTTCGGATTCTTCTGCATCTTCAGGAAACTTAATAGCTGACTTTTGTGCAAGCCTAGCAAAGGCGTTTGTGTTGTCAAGACCCTGAGTTGCGAAAGAAAAAAAGATGTTCAACAACAAAAATAGAAGACTTGCGTAAATCAGTCAAAGTTAGTAGGGAGTCGTACATACCCGTATGTTGGAAGAATAGAAGGTCACGGGAACTTCCTTATCCGACCGAAAACCACCCGCACGGTTTTTGGACCTTCGTTCCTTTTTCTGATAAAGGCTCGCATCCACACTAGGACACTTTCGCTTAGTGGAGAAAGGTTCTCTCAATAGCGGATGCTCCGCTAAAGTCACAGAGGAAGGTTTACCACGAGTATTCTCCACAACATCGCCTGCAAACCCATGGATGGGGAGAAACTCATCCTGCCAGAACTTGTTGTACCTAGGGGTTGTCACTTAACTTCGAACTGGGAGCAAGAAAGGAAGGCTTTTACATGGCGTCGGGACACTGGCATTAAGAACAGCTGGAAACAACTCTTCCGGAGCAACTGGCTGACGAATAAATGGGACCCCTTGGTCAAAACCCATATGCCGAGCCGCCCTGTCAATATTATAAGGGACCGCCTTGCAACATCCCCGGAAGAAAGATGGCACGTTCCAGGGATGCAAATCCGCATACATACGATTTCTCCAACACTCTTATTCTCTCCGGAAAAAAGCAAAGTCAAGTTCGGAGCAACGACGAAAGTGTTCAGCTGAACTATAGACGGATGAACTGGATCTCAGGGAAGAAAACTAACAGGATAGGCATTGTCAAGAAAATCAATGAGCTTCACTCCAGATCTCGGACGCTTAGTAGATCAACGCAGTATTCGAGAGCCGCCGTAGGACTCAGGAAGTGGAGCCAACGGTTTGGTAGCATATTTTGTAAAATGCTCCCACAACCATGCCTGGAGGAAAGCGACGTGGACATACGATTCCACCTTCATATAACCATTCGAAGCATACATATCCGCGACCAGATGATCCAAATGGGTATACAAAGAACCAAGAAACAAGCCGCCGATAGGAAGAACGACACCTTTCGCCAGTTTGATGGAAAATTTAATAAACGCTCGCCTTATCTCCTTTTTACCGGAGCCGTCATCAAAAATATCTCTGGACAGCCACAGTGTTAAGAATGCAGCAACATGGAGAGTGTTGTCTAAAGCTAGGTCCGACTCCGGCTCATCAGGAAACCACTCAAACACCTACCAGCTGTAGAAGCCCTTTGTCTCGTAATCCTTTTGAACGAATCCTTCTGACTTCTCGAAGAGAGTGACACATATTTCTTCTTCATCGTCGGATAACGTGATGTCAAGATCCCCTGTTATGGGAAGGTTCAGCAAAACAACTACACTCTCCAAAGAGATGGTCATTTCACCCCACCTGCATATGGCGGTATGAGTATCTGGGCACCATCTAGAGACAAATGTGATCAAGCCCGGGGTGTCTTTCCTAACGTGAAGTGTTGCAGAAGCCGTGAAAGCTCCAATGATTTGCACTTTGGTCAAATTAGCCCTCACACCGTCTTGGCTTATCATATATTTCATACAATTCTCAAAAGAACGCAACCGACTCTGACAAATCTTGAAGTCGATGGGAGAAGCAGGATACTCTTTCCTCTGCAAGCAAAATCGTATTATGTCCCCGACCGAACCGACTGGACCTCTCCTTCATTTTCTGAATCGGTCAGAAGAATTGCCACATACTTGGGATGAGTTTCCCTAGGTGAAGAAGACCTTGTAAAAAATTCATCATCTATGTTTGGCTTGGAGTTTCCAACGCTTTTCGGGGTAGTAGCAATACTTTTCTCGGTTGACATCTTAACAAAATTCTTTATGATCCCAAGTAACTACAACGAAGTAAAACGAAGAATTACTATCTTGGAAAAAAGCGTACATAAAGTCTTAACAAAATTGGTTATGAACAGCAAAACATTCGCCGCGGAAATTTCTCTTTGGATACATGTCATGGCATTCACGACTAAAAAGAATGGGGACCGATGCCGCTTAATGGGAGGTACGTGAATATTGCACTCTTGGCCGAAACAAGGCAATACCGCGGGAAACAGGCAAGGTCACGGAAAGTACAACCTGGGTCGAGTTACGGGAACATGCTTGCGACCAAAAGAGGGATGTTTTCGCACGGCCACAAAAGGGAAACGAAACCCTGAAACTAGGCTTTCACGAGAAGAAAACTAATGACGACAACCTATTCACGGACGCACATTTTGTATAATACTTGGTTTTTCTTACCATCGACGCGACGGCTAATATTACTATGATACTGCTAGCAAGGAAGAATCAGTCATACAAAAGTACTTCTACGGGTTCATGGAGAATATATCTATGGCTAGGGTTTGCGCCGACAAAAAAAAAGAGAAAACGTTGAAACACATACCTGGAATACGCTCGCCTACTTTTTTGCTTCATTTCTAACCCGTAGTTGTGGAAACAAAACCAATACTACAAAAAATACAAGAGGCGCGGCACCCTTTATATGTATATTACTTTGGATTTTGGGTGAAAGAAAGTTTCCTTTTATAAGCACAACACTTTTGGAATAAGGAAGGAAAAAGGTTTCGTGTTTAAACTATGCACGAAAAAAGGCAACAGGGCCCGCAGAGGAAACGCTCCATGGCGCTACCAATCCGCGGCCAAGACAACGCCACCATCTCCACGCCCAAGCTTTTCGCCCAAGCCAAGCCGCGTCCGAGCCGCATCCAAGCCGAGCCGCATCCAAGTCGCTCCCAAGCCAAGCCGCGCCCAAGCCGCCCCAAGCCGCCCCAAGCCAAGCCGCGTCGTCCAAGCCGAGTCGCACCAAGCCAAGTCGCACCAAGCCGCGCCCAAGCCGCATCCAAGCGAAGCCAAGCCGCAACCACGCCTAGCTAAGCCGCGTCCAAGGCAAGCCAAGCCAAGCCAAGACGCAACCACGCCTAGCCAAGTCGCGTCCAAGCCACGCCGAGCCAAGTCGCGCCCAAACCAAGCCAAGTCGCGCCCAAGCCGCGCCAAGCTAATTTGCGTCCAAATCGCGCCCAAGCCGCCCATCCGCTACTTCAAGCCGACGGTGCCAACGTCCCATGATCAAAGTGAATCTATCCAAAATCCGCTGGCACATGGATCACAGGATTCTAACACCTTTCACTAAAGGTTAGTTTATTTTCCTCGACAATCTCCTCACGTCTTGCTCCCTCGATTTTACTCTCGTCTGTAACCATCTTATGCTTACCTCACAACAATGCTACTGTTGCGTGCTAAGAAGGGGACTTAATGTTGATGGTGGTTTTTAGCTTAGGGTTAAAATCATAACACCTTGCATCAGATGTGACATCACTCTGCAAGGAAACAGTGCTGCGAGTACTAACCTCTCCACTGACGCATTTATTGAACCGCTCAATATACTTTAAAATTTTGGCGCCTTGCCAATACTAGACTCGCTGAGTACTTTCCTGTGCTATGTTCCTCAGCAGAACCCTTAAATCGGTATGGCATGACGGATTTATGCTCACTCGCAGCTGAGTAGCATGAAACCTCCAAATACCAAAATTAAGACCACTGCATGAAAGGCTCAGACAGAAATCATACTGCATTCTGTAGGTAAAGATTTTTGTGACAACATACGAAAATCCCTCTAATCATTGCGATAACTTACAAAGAACTCATAAACCCAACTAAATTGCAAATTAGGGTTTTGCGCCTTGCGCCATATACTAGACCCCGTTGGTCGAAACCATGCCTAGCCAAGCTATGCAACCAAATTAGCCCCAGCGCGCTAAAAGTGCGGTCGCGCCTCAACATGCCGGCCCTCTTTTAATCGACCAATCAGGTCGCTTCAAATCCGCCACCACGCGTTGGAAGTATAGCCATGCCCCTAGCATGCTGGCCTCACTTCCCGTCGACCAATCAGGTTGCCCCAAACCTGCCACGGTCCCAAAAAAAGGTCGGTAGACTAAGCTAGCTTCCCGAAAACATGTTAGCTTCCCAAAACGTGCTAGCTTTAAAAACGTGCAAGCTCCCAAAACTCGCCACACACACATACTACACGCACCAATTAGGGTTTCAACACACCAATTTGGGCAAGTTGCAACCAAATCCGTCCACGACACTTCGGCCACGCCGCAACTAGTATACTGCTATGGCACGGCTATTGGCATGCCACCATGCCATAACTACTAGCACGTCGCTATGCCACAGCTACTGGCACGCCACCATGCTACAGCTGCTAGCACGTCGCTATGCCACGGCTACTGGCACGCCACCATGCCACAGCTGCTAGCACGCCGCTATGCCATAGATTCTAGCACGTCGTTATGTCACGGCTACTAGAACGCCACCATGCCACAGCTGCTAGCACGTCGCTATGCCACGGCTACTGGCACGCCGCCATGCCACAGCTGCTACCACGTCGCTATGCCGCGGCTACTGGCATGCCACCATGCCACAGCTGCTAGCACGTCGCTATTCCATGGCTACTGGCATGCCACTATACCACAGCTGCTAGTACGCCGCTATGCCTTAGATGCTAGCTCATCGCAATGTCACGGATACTGGCATGCCACCATGCCACAGATGCTAGCACGTCGCTATGCCACAGCTACTAGCGCGTCGCTATGCCACGGCTAATGGCATGCCGGCATGCCACAGCTGCTAGCACGTCTCTATGCCACGGCTACTGGCATGCCGCCATGCCACAGTTGCTAGCACGTTGCTATGCCAAGGCTACTGGCATGCCACCATGCCACAACTACTATCACGTCGCTATGTCGTGGCTACTGGCATGCCACTATGCCACGGCTACTGGCATGCCACCATGCCACAACTGCTAGCACGTCGATATTCCACGGTTACTGGCATGCCACCATGCCACACGTAGAAACCTGCTACACATTTTCCACGAAAACACTTGAGACATCAAAACATGTCACAAACTGGGGAATACTCATCAGGGTATTGATCTGGCGGTTTACAGCGTGCGGCGTGCAATTGATATTCCCGTTACAAGAAAGTGTCATAAGAGTGAGGCAGTTAGTAAATACAAGAAGTAATGGTGAAACGTTTTCTTCATTTTGGAAACATCAATTCCAGGAGTTACCCATTACCACTTTCTTCCATTACTCAACCGTTTCCACTTCTTACGAGGCCAGGGTACGTTTCATTACGACTTGTATAAATAAGTTTTACCTATTTCCACCAAAAAACAAGTTTTGGTCAGGAGAACAATACACATCCAGAAATCACCTGGTAACTTTCCATTTAGCTCGTCAGTTCAACTTTCGGATACAAGTCGCAAAACACCCTCACTTCCGGAATCAACTACTCTGGCCTCAATACTTTCTTCGGTTCCCTCCCTAAGACCAACCCTTCTCATTCACTTTGTGACCGAAGCAAACCTGGAACGGCCATTTCTTAGTTTAGGCCAGGGTTGTATAAATTGATCTCTCGAATCAAAAGTACTCCCGTGCAGTACATTGTATTTGGGTTTAGATTTGTTTCTCACCCGCACTCACACGAAAACCGAAATCAGCAGAAGCGGTTTTCACCCACAAACACACACCTAAGGGAGTGTCTCGCTGTCGTCTGGGTTGACATAATAGGCGGACCCTTTATGATGATTTGAAGATGTGTCAGGCCTCCTTTGTTGTTGTAGATGTAAGAATTCTCGGAATTACGCCATGTTCTGGATCTACACATTTTGTTGATGAAGTGGTAGCGGATATTCATGACTTTAAACTGGTAGCAGTGGTGGAATAGAGATAGACCTTTTCTTTTGTGATATCTGCAGGTGTCTCCTCATGACTCCAATGGTGTTAAAAAATAATCGACTATCTCCATACTGGAACAAGAGCTACACGGATCTTCATTTCGTCTTTCTGGGTGTGGACCCTTTGAGGCATTTCTGGCTTGCTCCATACAACACTTGTGGTGTTGCAGAAAAGGCGGTTGCTCCATACGGATCTCTAGAGAAGTCGTTGCGTTCTTTTAAGAAGTAGTCACGTTTTGTTGTGTCTCAACGCAGCTTTCTGGTCCATTCATCTGGGAGATTTCAGCTATTCAAGATATTTCCATTAGCATTGCTTGAAAAAGCATTTTTATGAAGCTTCTTAGCGAATGGAACACCGGAATTGAAATTGGTTGCTGAACCCAAATTGAATTTAACGATTGAATTAGATCTAAGATCCACTCTTTTGAAATTGAGAAAACTGGAATGAATATTGAAATATTTATTTTGCAACCGAGAGATCAATCTCCCACTGTGGTCGCCAATTGTTTATGGGTAAAAACTGATTCTGCTGTTTTTGGTAATTTAGGGTGTGTTGATGAGAAACGAGTTCAAACCCTAAACAAATGCACTGCACGGGTTTGCGTGAGCGATCGAGCACCCTATAGGCTTGCTGCATGCAAGTCGATTTCCCAAGGGGAAAGTGGGTAACCAATGATCATTTTGACACCTCTTTGACTGTTTGTAGGAAGATCCAAGCCGTCCAACCAGGCTGGCGAAGTTGGACGGACATGATGTGTTTTGAGACCGTTTTTGCCGGTCTTAGCTCGTTCGAGCTTTGTTTTTACGCAGCGCAAACGCCCACGTTTGGGTCGGCGTTTGAAGATCTTGTGCATGGGAAACATGGGACTCGATCAACTAGAGAAGTAGTGGGCCCGCCGGTGATTGCTACGGCGCCTTTCTGATCGCCCAAAGCTCAATCTGAGACGTCCAACTTGGCTGGCCAAGTTGGACGGACGTGATTAAATTGAGACCGTCATGGTCGGTCTAGATCATTTGAGATTCTAAGTAGCGCTAATACCCACGTTTAGGTCGGCATTTGAAGTGCTTGTGAATGAGCATAAGACTACTCGACCGACTAGGGCACTAGTGGGCTCGTTGGTGGTCACTATAGTGATTGCCTAGTTCTGCTAGGAGTAGTCTAAGTTTGTTAAATAACGCGGCCAAATCGTGTGGCCGTGATTATTTTTTGAGACTGATGTCAACAATCCATATTTTTCTTAAGGAATTTAAACGCACACAACTTTTAATTAAAAGGTGTGCGAGTGCGCTGATCTCTTTGTCAGAGGGTGATGTAGCCTATGTGAGTGTTTTCATGCAGGTCTCAATACTGAAACTTCGGGAGATTCATGCTACTCTGTTGCGAGTGAACATTTAATCGTCATGTCATGCCAATATTGAGAGTTCGCTAGGGAACACAACATAGAAAAACACTAGGCAGGTCATGCATTAGTGCATAATGCTGATAGAACTCACGGAATATTTGGGATTGCTATTGCATGCACCAATTTGAGTGAATTTCATGAATTATATTGAATTGCTTCAAATAAAGCGAAGAGGTTTTTCTGCACTCGTCACTTCTTAAACTGCTTTTCCTTTTGCACGGTAACAACGTATTAAATGCTAGTTTTACAATTTTAGCCCTGCACTAAAATCCACCATCAACAGTTGGGGACCTTCCATGTAACCTGTTTTGCAAACACTCGCTTCACACAATTATTAGTACAAGAAAACTGAAAAAGCGAGGGTCTAACAACACCACCCAATATTTCGCTCAGCAATCTGTATGGACCAACTCCAATATACTTTTCTAGAGAATCAACTAGACAGCCAGACTCAATCTAGATTAAAGTATATATCTCTCTTGATTTGACTTACTCAAGCTAATAGAATCAGCGAGTCTTTAATCAAATACAAGGAATAACTTGGATGGTACCAAACACCAATATCCAAGGATCAGTCAATGACAATCAACAACCAAAGGTTGGATTACTCTAATTGATGATCTAACGCACAACATGTATTATTTCAATTATAAAGATAAAACAATATAATGCGGAAATTGAAATAACACAGACACTAGAAATTTTGTTAACGAGGAAACCGCAAATGCAGAAAAACCCCGGGACCTAGTCCAGATTGAACACACATTGTATTAAGCCGTTACAGACACTAGCCTACTCCAAGCTAACTTCAGACTGGACTGTAGTTGAACCCCAATCAATCTCCCACTGATCCAAGGTACATTTATGCTCCTACGCCTCTGATCCCAGCAGGATACTTCGCACTTGATTCCCTTAGCTGATCTCACCCACAACTAAGAGTTGCTACGATACAAAATCACAGGCTTTGATAATATACAAATCTATCTCACACAAACAAGTCTATCAAATGATCAATCTGTCTCCCACAGATAAACCCTAAAAGTTTTGTTTCGTCTTTTGATAATAATCAAGGTGAATAGGAAGCAATTGATAATTCGGTCTTATATTTCCGAAGAACAACCTACAGTTATCAATCACCTCGCAAGAATCTTAATCGTATGGTAGCGACACAAGATGTTGCGGAATCACAAACAATGAGATGAAGGTGTTTGTGATTACTTTTTATATCTTGCCTATCGGAGATATCAATATCAAGCCAATCAATCTGATTGTACTCATACGATATAAGATGCAAGATCAGATCACACAACTACGATAAAAGTAGTATGGGTCTGGCTTCACAAGCCCAATGAAGTCTCTAAGTCGTTAACCTGGTTTTAGAAGAAGAAAACCAAACGTTAAAGGAGAATCGACTCTAGCACGCAAACTAGTATCACATGTAAGGTGTGGGGATTAGTTTTGCACAATACAAGATGTCTCCTTTATATAGTCTTTCAAATCAGGGTTTGCAATCAATGTTAGTTTAGTAACAAAGCATTCAATATTCACCGTTAGATGAAAACCTGATTTAGATTCAAGTTAATATTTCTCAACCGTTAGATCGAAAACTTAGCTTGTTACACACACTTCACAATGCACGCTTCTAGGTTTGTTAACCGTACCCAAACGTATGCATTTGTTGGTTCAATAATAGTTAACCAAAAGGTTATCCATATGAGAATTTCATATCAACCAAGTTCTTTTTCACCAAAACTAGTTCAAATGACTTCAAATGAACTAGTTAGAGAGTTATTCAATTGCAAGGATACATTATGTACTACACAAGACACAATTGAAGCAAAGAGGATTTGATTCACTTGAATCGGTTCATGAAATTTTATAGCCACGGTTTTCATACTGCATTCCTAAGTATTTTTAAGTTTAAGTTCAGAAATCATCTTCAGATATATAACCTTCTCAAGTTCGCAGACTAGGTTCGCAGACTTAAGTTACCAGGTAAAGTTTACAAACTCCAGCAGAAATTCTCGGGTATGAGAACTTCGCCGGTTCGCAGACTGGGTTCGCGGTCTTAGCTTCACGCAAGTAGTTTTACAACTCCAGCAGAAATTCTCGGCTTTAAGAACTTCGGCAGTTCGCGGACTGAGTTCGTGGACTTGGCTCATGTCATTCTTCCGGTTCTCTTGATCAACAAAGTTCGCAAACTTTGGTTCAAGGAATAGGACTTATACATAAATGTGTTTCCACAACAATGCTTATGTCCACCATTGGTTATATAATCTAAACTCTCATTCCAATCATTGAAACATTCTTAGAGGACGTTCTACAGTTGTTACAACATTTTTCGTCAAAGCAATTTTCAAAGTGAATGAAAGATATCATGACTTTCGTCACTAGGTAAAGATAAACTTGATCGAAGCGAAAAGCTTACCAACATATATTTAGAGATATAGATAGGCGAGGTATACTCGGCTCGGAATAAGAAATGTGTATAATCCAAGTCTATATATATAGCATACGACTTATTGTCTCAAAGAGTAGGAGATAGAGTAGATAGAATTTTGAGTGATAGATAAGTTCAGGTCTTCATATACCTTTTTGTCTAGAAGTTCCACCAGTTCCTTGGGTAGTTCTTCTACTTGTATGATGAATCTCCATGAAGTCCTTGAGCTCAACTACACTTTCTATCCCAGTCCGAGAGTTAGCTATAATACACTAGAAATCAAGACTTATAGTTTTGATCACTAACATTGACAAACATGCTTGAGATAGCAACGCATGCAAGTTCGACCGAGCAATGCTCTAACAATCTCCCCCTTTGTCAATTTTAGCGACAAAACTATCAATACATATGGAATACAAAAAAGATAAAGAAACTTTAGTAGCTCCTACTCCACATTTCTAATCTTCAACATTCCTCAAAATCTTCGTCACTTCCAAGTACTCCAATGATCCCAAAGGTTGTAAGTTTAGCATCACCGTTATTGAAGATCCGTAGCTATAACAATGAAAAAACATAGTTCTCGATTATTATTATACAATGTCATAGTATTATTACAAAGTGTCAAAGTTCAATTGTATCACAACTTCAACAACAATACTATGGTGATATGTATCACTCCCCTTTAGTCCATACTCCATCTCACATGGAAACCTCTCCCCCTTACATAATGATCCGAAAACCATATGCATTTGTAGTATGAACTACATATTAATTCTCCCCCTTTTTGTCAATAAAATTGGCAAAGGTACAAGAACGGGATCATAATGAAATTTCTGAGAGAGACATTTCATGACAAAAGAAAAAAAAATACATACCAACTAATTTAGATGCAATCATAAAGTCGAAGCTAAATGCATTCATCAAGGAGTTTAAAGATACAAGATAACCCCTCTAATATTCCAAAGCCGCACTCCCCTCAAGATATTACCATTAAGCACAAGTTCAAATGAACTCTCCCCCATTTGATGTCATTCCCGAAAGAACAACAAGAGCGACCTTAATTTCAAAAGAAAAGAAGGATTTTATTGTACAACAAAAACCATGAGAATGATTTTTTATATCCAAAAAACTCAATCAAATTAATCACAAGTAAACCCATGATTAATTTAATCGGAATACACAATCAAATTAAACACAAGATGTGATCAATTCAATTGATTATGCTCAACATAAGAGAACTTATGGAGACAAGAAAATACTCAATTAGATTAATTACAAGAGAACCCATAATTAATCTAATTGGAATACACAACCAAACTAATTACAAAAGTAATCAATTTAATTGTCATTTGTTTTGCTCGACGTAAGAAAACTTACGGAGCAATAACTAAATAACCAAACAAGATGATTAATTTAGTTCAATATGCTCGACATAACATATCTCACGGAACACCAACTAAGCTAATAAATCAACTTGGTTGTTTAGTGCTCAACGTAAGATGCATTACGGAGCATCACAGTAATACATAAAAATATGGATCAGGGATGATCAATACTGCGGAATACACAAGGATTCATTCTGTAGCGCCTCCTAAGCTAGCAGCTGACTAATCCAAGAGATTAACTAAATAAAGTGGCACTACGAATCTAATTCAAATACTTAAACATTCAATTAAGAAATCTGCTACAAAATTTATCCCAAAACTAACCCCGCTCAGAATATATATACATGAATTTCTCTCAAATGATACATATATAATAGTCAATTGGTTTACAGATACAATAAACACATAATAAACATAGCGGAAGTTAACTAATTAACGGAGTCAACACTTGTGGCTTTCGCTGCGCAACTCTGATCTGTCTCTGAAAACTGAAAGTGGGAATAATTAACATTTAACTTCTAAGTAATCATAAACAAGATTAAGAAAAATAATAATGTTTTCCCAGACATTAAATAGTGACCAAGTCTTTGAGATACACAAACACGAATATGGACAATCTCTTTTTTCAAATAATGTATACTATGGTTGTGCAATTCCGAACTCGCAAATCCACACCTAATCGTAAATATGGATGTCGAAAATTTCGAACTCGCAAACTGTCGACCGATATAAGCATAAAAGTTGAATTCATGTAGACATAAATGCGAAAGAGCATATCCTCACAGAAGTAAACAAACATGTATATGGACAAACTCCTTCTTCAAACAATGTATACTATGGTTGTGCAATTCCGAACTCGCAAATCCACACCTAATCGTAAATATGGATGTCTACAATTCCGAACTCGCAAACTGTCGACCAATATATCATAAAATCTCTAGGTATAAAATTGAAGGAGCGTATCCTATATACCACACGTGGAAATTCTTATTTCCCATAACAATTCATATGACAGACAAACATCACAAGTCCTTTCAAAACCATGGAAAGATTAACAAAATCAACAGAAGTATACTAATGCAATTTAAATAAAGCATGGAATGCATAGAAAGACAATGCATGGTTTGTTAAATATAAACTTTTGTAAAAGAAACAACAATGGTTACAAAAGAGTCAAATGTATTCCCAACTCTTTTGATGACAAGCCACGCCTACCTCGAGATCCACGATCCACTGGTTCATCCTTTGAATCGACCGTTGTTAATAAGGACTAACTGCTAATCACACGAGAAGTCTAAGAATCTAACCAAAAGGCTCACACATGAATCATACAAGTCTTTATAATGATTCTAGGCCCATTTATGGTTCTACACTTCTTTATTATCCATCTCTTGCATATCTAAAGGTTTAACTAATCCAATTAGATTGATTCTATAGTCCATAGTTAAGTCTTATGAATATCTACAACTTTGTAAAATAAGCCAAAGGCCAATTCGGACCATAAAGGGTCCATCTAATTAAGAAAGACTAATCCTAAGCCCAAGCCCATGACCCGTGGCTTACTCCGGCCCGACCCATCAAACCGGCCTGTTAACGAAAGGTATGGTCCATCTAAGTCAACTAATGGTCAACTTATGGTCAAAGGTCAACTAACAGTCAACGTCCAAGGTCAGGTCAATGTCCATGGTCAATGGTCAACGAGTCAACTCAATGAGTTGAATCAAGGTTTACTGAGTTAACTCAACTCAGTCAGATAACCTGAGTCGGAAATACTAGGTCGAGTCAGCTAAACTAAAGAGACTCAGACTAACACCCTTGCACAAAACATAACTCAAATACAACTTCAATTCATAAATTATTAAGCAAACTTCATCATCAAATTGCAAACACAAATACATCTCAATTACCTGCAGTTGCAGCTTTTAGCAACACATCCACTAAACTGAATTACCACCAGTTTCAGATTACTACAACCAAAATTCAATACCATCACTGCTTGTAATTCATTATAATTATCTACAACTGCAATACCACTTCAACTGTGTTACTTCAATCATACATTCAAGTTATGTAAACTTCATAACTAATTCACAACCATAAACTCGGCTTACCTGCAATAGCAGTGGCAAGCCCCAAATGAACCATTAGTAAATCTCATCACCCAATTCATCCCATACCCCACTCGCAGTTCAACAATATCAACACCAACTCATCTCAATAACATCTTAACTGAATTCTTTGGAAGCCTTTCATTCAAAACCACTAGTTCAACAACAACCTAACCTACATAAATTCATTTCAGTGACAACTGCCAACCCCATGAACTACAATACCAACAACACTACCAATTCAACTAGAACCATTACCAATTCAGTTAACTCAAACAATTCAGCACAACTAAACTTCCACTGCATCTCTAGAACTATCAATTCAACATTTCTTTACTTTTCAGTTTCATTATCCTTTCTCAGAACCTTGTACTTCACCAGACCATAACCTCTGCAATATCTCAATTCCAACAATGTAACCTCCATTCATAAATCCCAATTCAAAGATCTACATTTGCATCTTAACACAACTATCACCATTCCTTTGTCAACAAACTCCAATTGCATTTAATCTCAACCTGCACATTTATATCCCCTGCAACTTCAACAGCACCACTACAACTCATAATTCTATACAATCACCCACACTCCCTTGCACCTTACAGCACCACCACAGTTAACTCAGCTCTAGAGTTCAATTCGTACATCAATCCAACCTTTAACAATGCTCTGTAATTCAATACAATCCAAACTATAATTCCAACTTGATTCTATATCCATCTAAATAGTTATCTCCACATTCATATAAAATCAACCATGAAATTGAATAACCTTACCTATTTAGTGAGAAAGAACAATTACCTTAGGATGATTTCTCTCCAACAAATTGAGAAACATCCTTTCTTTCCTGACTTGATTCAACATGTCATCTTAAGACAACAACAAACCCACCGGTTCAGTTCAATCAACACCAACAACGGCAACTTTACTCCATCTCCGGAGCTTCAATTAAAACCACGGCTAACTCCAATTCTTCTCACTTTTCTCCCATCTGTTTGAACTCAAATCTTGAATCAGCACCACTGAGAATTTCTTCATCACCAGAGATAACTCCATCATTTCCTTATTAACACATAATCAAGCCCTAGCTTCATAAACAACTTCAAAACCCTAACTTCAATTACAACTTATTCTTCAACTTCAAGTTCTAATTCAGGTAAAATCCAACTTCAATTCCTTCTTAATCATCATTAAAACAAATCCAAATTTCCTAATTCTTACCAACAGGAAACCTAACTCTTCAGTTCTTCATCAGAACCACTCCAAAACATTAATTAATCAATAACCCTCCTATCTTCAGTTGTTACAACTCAATATCATCCTCGTCTTACACAACTCAGAAGATAATCCAATTCAGAAAAACCTATCTCACTGATTCTTCATCACAAAAACTTCATATCATTCAATTAGACATAAACCCATCTCTAATCTTTCCCGTAACACCTTAATTCCATCTTCTAATTCTTCTTAATCTCAATTTTAGGGAAGAACATAAACCCTAATTTCTCAGTTCATCTCCAAGACAGATTCAGAACTCCAATTAAAACTTAACCCTTGTTTCTTCATCCAACCATAGCTCCAATTTCATCTCTTAAATCTCAGAACATCAATTGAAACTACAAACCCTAATTCCGACTCTCTGATTCAAACCCCAATTGTTCTGCTTCCCAATTAACGACCACACCATCTTCTCAATCATCTATCAGAACTACCAGTTGGTTTCCCTCAATCAATTCTTACTCAAACTCTCACAGAAACTCGGTCAAGAAGAACAAAAGAAAAAAAGAAGAGGAAAGAAGAATGAAGAATGAAGAAGAAAGAAAAGAGAAAATGAGAGTTATCTTCTGATCTGGGGATAAAGCCGACCAAGATGATGAGACACCCACTATATTTGACACGTGCAGCCCCAAGGGTAAAATCCCAAAATTACTATTTTACCCTCCAAAAACAAATTAATAAATTATCTTCATCCAGTATCCGATATCCAGTATCCGAATGACACGTGCGAGCATTCCATTTCGTATCTAGATCCTAGTTAGATTATATTCTATTAAGTAACCTTCGTGTTAAACTAATCGAGTTATTAGCGGCTAAGACGTCTCTTGACTAGTCTAATAGCGTTGACGAGCTTGAGGGTCCTTACACATTCTATTTTCAATCACTATTTGCATAACGATATTAATAGACATAATCCTTGAAAACAAAAGATTTTAACCTATATTCCATCAAATGTTTGACAATATAGGCTTAACTTTTGTATTTTTCAAAAGTCTATTCATTCTTTTACCACTATGTGAATACAGATCACAAACGAATTTACTTTTGACAGAGTATGGGACGAACATAGTTCACAGACGTAAACACCAATATCCCATAAAAAATTGCAATATATCAAATCATAAAAATTAATACTGCAAAAACATCATCCTCCAAATATTTTTAGAATTTAATACCAAATAAACCTAAAAAAGAACAAGAAGATGAAACATAATAGCTATGTGTAGTCACAATCATTGCTATTCAAGCACTAGTTATTCTTCCAACTAAGCCAAAAAGAAGACATCCTAGGCAACAAATAACACAAGCTAAAAGAAAAAAGACTCCAGTGCTATTCTGAACACGAACTAAGATCATATGGACGGTTCAGAATCCTCATGAGACAACGGGTCTTTGAGCTTGTGATCAACAACACTCATTGTAGCATTAGAGAGGTGATTCTCTTTGCGAAGATCATTGATGTAAGACTTTATGAGACCAAGGTCAGCAGTAACCTTTTCCAACTCATTTTTCAATGCATCAAGATTTTTCAGAGTAACAATGAGCTCTTGTTTTGCTTCCCCAAAGTACTTAAGAAAGTCATGAACAACTTCAGCAGAAATCATATCATCCTTTTCAGCATCCTCATGAATATAGGAAAAATAACATGAAGCATTAGGATGATCTTCATCTACAAGGGTTCTTTTCTTCTTGGACTCAACACCACCTTTGTTAAGGAATCCTCTTGCAAAACCACCATAGAAAGATAAGAAAAAGACATTCTTGACAACCCAGAAAACAACCTAGAGTATGCGTACGTGACTTTTGCAACTCAATGGGCTGGGTACTTAAAGGATTTCTTACGGAAGGAATTTTCTAGGGTTTACAAATTGTTGACCCGTAATGGTTACCATGTACACATACGAATACAACATGGCCCTCAAAGAATAACAAAAAAAAACTTTTGCTACATGAGAAACTCATACATGGCTCAAATAAATTCCATGACCATGGTGAAGAAATTTAGAGCACTAGTGTAGAAGGAAAAAGGAATTCCAAAGAGAGATGTAAAACTATACAAACAAAAACTTTTAGGCAATATTGTCTGCAGACACTAGTTTAGCTATAAACGATAAGAAGATAGCTCAACTAATAAAAATACAAAATTGCCACAGTATACCTGACAATATCTCACTCAACCAGGATTTTTGTGAATGAGATTCCAACCTTATGATTAATTAGCACAAGTATGAGCCTTGAGCTCATCAAATGCCCATAGATTACGGTTGACTCTCTTTTTCCAAGATCTTGAGGGAAAACGGTTATGATGTGAAAAGTTATCATAAAATTTGCTATCATAAAAATAAGATGCATAGTTTTTTTTTTTACCTGAAGTAGCTTGATCAGGACAATTTTAAAACCTGTAATGATCTCTTTATATCCTTCAATTATCATTTTTAGATTGTCTTCGCCATCTTTGTTTTTTTCTTCTGGTTCCTTTTTCGCATCGAGAACAACATCATTTCCCTTTCTCTCACAAGAAGATTTGTGAACTCTTCTTCGATGAAATGATTTAAGAAGTCGGTCTCTCTTTTGAACATTTGAGGAACATCTTGAATTGACCTTCCTGGTATAGAACACATGGCGAGTACTAACACCAATTGGTTTAGACATGCGAATGTCAGTTACACCTTCAAGAATTAAATCTAAGGTGTGTTGAAGACGATCAAAAGATTTGTCATTCAACCTGGATTTTCTCTCTCGTTCAACATGTCCTTTTGAATCACAAAAGAGGCATACTTTTCGATCAAGGAGGTGATCAGGAGAAACGGTTTTACAACCATTGTTAGGAGACTTCTTCCTTCCATTTGGTGTAGAAATTCCTTGATTAGAGGAAGACACAATCACATCATTTCTTACAGGAAGGGATTCTGATATTACTTCTGGTTTAGGAACGTCTTCAGTTGTAGAAGAAGTACTTGGTATATTAGACTGCTTAGAGCATCCTTGAATAGAGAGTTTACTCAAGCGATGTTCAATTTCCAAGGCATCCTTTTTCGGGCTAGCCTCAAAAGTCATACGTGAAGAATGATCTTCAGTATTTTCATTGAATTTGCAGTCTCTGATTACACCAAGAAGAACATTGACATGGTGTTTCAACCGATTAAATATATCATCTTGGATTCTAGCAAGATTTAGAATCAATTTACTCTCTTCAGCTATTTCCCGTTCATTAATAGAGATGGTCTCTTTTGAATGGTAATCGGAATCACACATGTTAGTGTTTGTCTGTCTCGTCAGAACACACAGTTCATCTATATTCGAGATTGAAAAACCTTTCTCTTAAATAGAATTAGATGAGACAGACGTTTTATTTCTGGTGACACATTTATCAGAGATACTACTCTTTTCCATAGAGTCAGATCGCTACAAACAGAGACTTTTGAGGTCTTAAACGTGTTTGCCTGCTCTGATACCAATTGAAAAAGCGGGGGTCTAACAACACCACCCAATATTTCGCTCAGCAATCTGTATGGACTAACTCCAGTATACTTTTCTAGAGAATCAACTAGACAGTCAGACTCAATCTAGATTAAAGTACATCGAGGAGTTAATATCTCTCTCTTGATTTGATTTACCCGAGCTAATAGAATCAGCGAGTCTTTAATCAAATACAAGGAATAACTTGGATGGTATCAAAGACCAATATCCAAGGATCAATCAATGAAAATCAACAACCAAAGGTTGGATTACTCTAATTGATGATCTAACGCACAACCTGTATTATTTCAATTATAAAGATAAAACAATATAATGCGGAAATTGAAATAACACAGACACCAGAAATTTTGTTAACGAGGAAGCCGCAAATGCAGAAAAACCCTGGGACCTAGTCCAGATTGAACACACACTTTATTAAGCCGCAACAGACACTAGCCTACTCCAATCTAACTTCGGACTGGACTGTAGTTGAACCCCAATCAATCTCCCACTGATCCAAGGTACAGTTATGCTCCTATGCCTATGATCCCTGCAGGATACTGTGCACTTGATTCCCTTAGCTGATCTCACCCACAACTAAGAGTTGCTACGATCCAAAATCACAGGATTTGACAATAAACAAATCTGTCTCACACAGACAAGTCTATCAAATGGTCAATTTGTCTCCCACAGATAAACCCTAAAGGTTTTGTTCCGTCTTTTGATAATAATCAAGGTGAACAGGAACCAATTGATAGTCCGGTCTTATATTCCCAAAGAACAGCCTAGAGTTATCAATCACCTGACAACAATCTTAACCGTATGGTAGCGAAACAAGATGTTGCGGAATCACAAACAATGAGACGAAGGTGTTTGTGATTACTTTTTATATCTTGCCTATCAGAGATATCAATCTCAAGCCAATCAATCTGATTGTACTCATACGATAGAAGATGCAAGATCAGATCACACAACTACGATAAAAGTAGTATCGGTCTGGCTTCACAATCCCAATGAAGTCTTTAAGTCGTTAACCTGGTTTTAAAAGAAGAAAACCAAAGGTTAAAGGAGAATCGACTCTAACACGAAAACTAGTATCACACGTAAGGTATGGGGATTAGTTTTGCACAATACTAGATGTCTCATTTATATAGTCTTTCAAATCAGAGTTTGCAATCAATGTTATCTTAGTAACAAAGCATTCAATATTCACCGTTAGATGAAAACCTGATTTAGATTCAAGCTAATATTTCTCAACCATTAGATTGAAAACTTAGCTTGTTACACACACTTGACAATGCACGCTTCTAGGTTTGTTAACCGTACCCAAACATATGCATTTGTTGGTTCAATAATAGTTAACCAAAAGGTTAGCCATATGAGCATTTCATATCAACCATGTTCTTCTTCACCATAACTAGTTCAAATGACTTCAAATGAACTAGTTAGAGAGTTGTTCAATTGCAAGGAAATCTTATGTACAACACAAGAAACAATTGAAGCAAAGAGGATTTGATTCACTTGAATCGGTTCATGAACTTTTATAACCACGGTTTTCAAACTGCATTTCTTAGTCTTTTTAAGTTTAAGTTCAGAAATCATCTTCAGATATATAACCTTCTCAAATTCGCAGACTAGGTTCGCGGATTTAAGTTACCGGGTAGAGTTTACAAACTCCAGCAGAAATTCTCAGGTATGAGAACTTCGCCGGTTCGCGGATTGGGTTCGCGGACTGAGTTCGCGACTTAGATCCACGCAAGTAGTTTGTCAACTCCAGCAGAAATTCTAGGGTTTGAGAACTTCGGCAGTTCGCGGACTTGGCTCATGCCATTCTTCCGGTTCTCTTGATCAACAAAGTTCGCAAACTTTGGTTCAAGGAATAGGACTTATACATAAATGTGTTTCCACAAAAATGCTTATGTCCACCATTGGTTATATAATCTAAACTCTCATTCCAATCATTGAAACATTCTTAGAGGACGTTATACAGTTGTTACACCATTTCTCGTCAAAGCAATTTTCAAAGTGATTGAAACATATCATGACTTTCTTCACTAGGTAAAGATAAACTTGATCGAAGCGAAAAGTTTACCAACACATATTTTGAGATATAGATAGGCGAGGTATACTCGGCTCGAAATACCAAATGTGTAGAATCCAAGTCTATATATATAGCATACAACTTCTTGTCTCAAAGAGTAGGAGATAGAGTAGATAGACTTTTGAGTGATAGATAAGTTCAAGTCTTCACATACCTTTTTGTCGAGAAGTTCCACCGGTTCCTTGAGTAGTTCTTCTACTTGTATTATGAATCGCCATGAAGTCCTTGAGCTCAACTGCACTTTCTATCCTAGTCCGAGACTTATCTATAATAGACTAGAAATCAAGACTTATAGTTTTGATCACTAACATTGACAAACATGCTTGAGATAGCTACGCATGCGATTTCGATCGAGCAATGCTTTAACAAAGACAGAAGTGAAGCTATCGCCCCATAAAAGTTTCCCCTACACTTGGAAGTGTATAAAGAACATAGAATTTAGGAACTTCTATGGTTTCTTCTTTTCAAACCTGCATAGTATGAGAATCAAATGTTTCCAATTGTGGATATCGAGAAACAAAGTCATTCAACAATATTATCGAAGAACATACATTCAAGCCAATAAAAGGTAAAGGAAATGAATCAATAATCAATGGATTAATCAAACCTTGCGAAAACTCTTGTATTACGGAATGCTCTTCATCCTTATAGAATTCAATTGAACTTACCTCTTGTATATCGTGGTCTTCTATCGAACCTTGCAACAATTCTTCATTCGTCGTTGCCTCAATTAAAGCTTCGACATCAACATCATCATTACAAACTTTTGCAAGCTAAATTGGGTCTTCCACAACATTACTCAACTCGGTTTCATTCTCAACCAATACTTCTTCAACACCCTCGAACGTTACACTATCTAGAACGATGTTTTTGTTATTCTAAGACTCTGCCTTTTGAATAGACGAACGATCGTTATTATGATCCGGAGTTGGAATAACTTCATCCTTATTATAAATTTTCAAAAGGTTCAAAATCATCATCGTAACCCATAGAATAACGTTTATCACGCTCCTTTCTTAAAACTCTTTTAGCTTCAATAATTTCTTCGTCGGATGCTATGCCGTCATCAATCAATTGGTAAAACCTCATTTCAAGTTCCCCCAAACTAGGTTGCCTTACAGGCTTACACCAAGGAGATCAAGAATAGGTTTAGATGCACCATCACAAGCTTAAATGGTATAAAACTCTCAATTGTCCGCTCATGATTAGAGGATAATGGATCAAAGTACTTCTACTATCTTTGTCGTTTAACTTGTTGTGTCAGCCCCTTCATCTTAGTACATATATCTGCAACACTATGAGAAATATGATTAGAAGCATAACTATCCTCCCCTCCTAGTGATTGTTCACTTACATACCTACCATAAGAAGGTTGATATGTATTAGAATAACCAAAAGGGTACATGATAGGATTCTGGAAAACCTTATATGTAATAACCGCAATCGCAGGGTGTCCAACTAGTAGACAAGGGCAAGTACGGGTCGTTCCCACAAGGAGCGGTGGAAATTCAATAATCAGTATTCCTAACTAACTAACCAGCAAAACTGTTTTTGGATTTTTGAAAGAATAATAACAGAAAAATAAACTAAAGTAACAAAATGAAATCAATGGGAGAGTCGGTAACCAGGGTTTCATGGTATCCACTACTATCTCTATTTAATTACATAAATGAAACATAATTTCAAATATATATTTATTTTTCGTTCTATCGACACCACCTATTATATGTATTAGAGTCGCAAATATCACTGGGACACCCTAAGCATGACACATCAAAGGATTAAACCAAAGCAAGCACCATCAAATTGCGTTAGCGAGAAAGTTATATGAAACTAAATTCAAACTCACAAATATTATTTGGCTTTTCTAAGTATAACCCATCAAAGAAATTAACCAAACATGAATCATCAAATAATAAGACAAACATATTTTATGAGCCTAACAATTACACACAAAGGTTATTACTAAACCGGTAGAGCAACAACTCATTTTTCTCTAAATCAATAAATAATATTCGAAAGTTAATCAATTCAATTCATAATGGTCTATTGCTTCATCATTCGATTCGATTAAAAATAGCCTAATACCCAAAGTAGTTTCAATCCATAAAAACCCTAGCTACAAAGAAAATCTAGCAAAACATGATTATGGGTTTCTTAAAACCCATCAAAAATGATAACAACAGATGAATAATCAAACCAAAATCGTCTTTGTCGTCTTTTGCTCTTATGCTCCGGAAGTACCTCCACGGCGGCCTCTCTTTTTATGCTTCTGTTCGTCGGCTCTGTAGCCTCCAAAACCCGTCTCCCCTTCTGAGTCTGTATCGATCAAATTATATACTCCCTGCGAAAGTCTAATTAAGACCTAACTCATTGCAAGGCCCAGTACTCCACCGGACCACTACTAGATCCACTTATTATTTTCTATCGGGTCAAAAACTTTCCTTTTCTCAAGTTCCTCCATGAACTGATCTTGAACGCCCCTGACCACTTTCGATTCTTCTCACTGTCTCGAACCAATCAATTGATCTACAACTTCTCCACTGCTACTTGCCAGCTCCTTCCAAAACTCGTGAACTACGAGCAGATGAGAACCAATACCAGCCCGAGCAAAACCACAACAGACGAGCTCCATTTTGGCCGAACATCCCTAAACAAAGCCACTCCAGCTACAGAGATTCAGCTAACACCACTCTCGGACTATCTAACCTCAGCTCCATCAAAGTTCCAACCACAGCACCTTCCTCCGGCGACGATCACCATTGCTGCCTTGTATCGCTGCTGCCAACTTACTTTTCAATCGAAACCCATCGCCTTCTTCTCAGCTTTGTTTGCTTCCATCACCAGCAAATTAATACATCCAATACCCATTGATCCACAGCACCAGTTTCTCTTCTGCTATCTCTACGTTCATCTCCATTGAGTCACAACAGAAACTCCCATCTTCTTTCTCAGCCATAATGCCTCTTATTCAGTACACTGAACTTCAACTTCTCATCTTTCTCACTGGCCAAACATTCTCCATCTTCTAATTCTGTGCAGCTGCTCCAAGGACGTTGATTATTCTGCTCCATAACAACAGCAGCTTCTACTCCATCACGATAATCAACATCCAACTTCCATTAGCTTGAACGTAGCAACACCACTTCTGATATTTAGAGCATAGCTTACTGTAGTTGCTCGAAGAAATCCGAAAGCTTCCACTGAAATGAGATTTCTCCTCTGAATATGGTTTCGATGCTCCTCATAGGAATATGGTGATAAGGAATGGACACGTCATTAATTGAGCTCCCCACTTTCTCTTAGTCATCAGTGGAGCGGGCTTGTTTGAACAAGCAAAGGTAATTCTTCTCTTCCGCATGAGATGGATTGAGCCTTGAGTGTGGTGCTGATATATATAACAATGCCAGGCCAGCCACAATCAAGATTCTTTTGCCTTTAGTAACCAGCAATGAGTGCTTCACAAATGTTACTATGACTTCCATTTTAGCCGTTTATTCTCCGGTGATCAAATTCGTTTGTACTTTCTACAAAAACATAAAAATCATGTTGTTAGACAAAATATCGAGACCTATTTAATATAAATATGGGTATAAAATGTAGCATTTACATGCTTATCAGTACACGTGATATTATCCATAACCAAAAAATTGGTTTTGGTTATACCCGTATGGTTGGTAGTTGTCATAGGATTGAGATTGAAAACCAAATAGATTATTGTGTGCATGCTCTTGTCCACCGTACATAGGAGACAAGTACTTGACTCGGTACTCTTGACGTTTGGATGCCAATGATCAAGTACCTGGAAATAAAATTTCTTACAAAACTAAATCAGAAACAAGAAACAAAAAGCTAAAAAAAAAGAAGACCAAAACATGATAACAACCGGCAGAGACGCCAAAATTTCATCGATGTCGTATGCGTCAAATATAAATACACTTTCTGACTTACAAATAATATAAATTAAGTATATGATAAGAAAGAGTTCGTTCCACGGGAGGCTAGTGTTGTTATGCAATTCAGTCTCTCTAGTAACCAAGGGGGGGATTTTGATTTTATCAAAGCAAATAAAAGTAAATCAAAGCAATAAAATAATGAAAGTAGTCAATAAGAAGAAGATATTGGTCAAGATCGTATCATTCATAAACATGTATTTTTGTCAACGATTAGAATTGGTAATTTAATCTCTCATTTATTAAAAGTCCTAGGATATCGTGATCGCAAGAGTATCCCGTTTATTTCCTGATTTTATCACAAACAACATTAAAAGATGTTATTGTGAAATCTATCTAGAAAGCAACCTACAGTGTAAAACCACAATTAAGTTTAACTTCCCAAGAACATTAAGTTTTATGAAATAGACAAATTAAAGCAACCGAACGTGTAAAAACACTAATCCGTTTTTTATGATTCATATGCAATTATAGAGATGTATCGCTACAAGTAATAACCACACTATGCTACTTGCAATCAGGAATTGGCAACTTTTTCATATTGAAAACTTTAATCTAGCAATAGAGATGAAAACTAATCTAATTGATTTCGGACTCAACCAAACTTGCATTCAACTCATATAACATTATAAATCATGAATCATAAACAACAAAATTGAGACAAAACTAATTCATTGAATCAAATATCATATTGAGAAATCAATTTTAAACCCTTAACCAATAATATGTGTTTAGCTACTCATAGCTTTGGAGTTCATCATTATAATAATAAAGTAAAGAAGATGAAACATAAAGCAAACCGTAGCATCCGACTCTCTCCAAAAGCTCCAAGTAGAATATATGTGATATCCTAAATTGTAGAAAACTTTTTTCTTTTGTAGCTTTTCTTGTCTTTAATATTAGGTCAAGTCTCCAAAGGTCCATAACCAAGATATCCACCAAGCCGATGTGGGAAAAATACCCATATAAAAAGTTTGCCAAAAAAATGATGTCGGAAAACTGGTGTCAGCGCCGGAAGTTGCCTAAAAATCAGCCAGAAACTATCTCAGGCGACCAGAAAAATCAAACTGTCGTCGGTCGAAGATAGTCAACTGGAACATCTCGGAAAGTCAGACTGAGTCAAGGTCTAGTCGGGTGAGTCAGGTAATTAGAATCAGAGTTAAGCTAACTGACTCGGATGACTAGTCTCAGTGGTCTTAGCATTGGCCATGTGCACTAGCTTAAGCTTGTGCTGCACCATCATTGCACATTACATCTTCGGCCCTAGCCAAGATGGCGCTACATCCTGCACTTGCACTTCACCTCTTCAAACTCCATCAGCATCAGCTTCAGCTTCAAGTGACAACACACAAGTTTCCACCTGCAACTGCATCACTGTCAACTGTATCAAGCTGGTTCCCTTCACAACTGCTTCTTGAACTGCAACTCCACACAACCAGTTACTATTTTCAGCTCCACAATCATCTCATACCCATGACAATAACCAGAACCACCATCTGTACCATTTCAGCTTCAATTTCTTCTCTAATACAGACTGCAACAACACTAAACCACCTGCTTCAGTTCCACAATCACCATAACCTCAAGCCAAAAGTTATTATTCCCATTTCAACGCGCAGCTGCAAATACCACCAGAACCAATACAGTTCCATTCCTGCAAGTTCATACATCCATAAACATGCACTAATCATTCCCTCTAATGCAATCTTCTCAATTTAACCCACAACTACGCATATCCAACAGGACCAGCAGTTCAGCCTCTGCAACCCAGCTCAAGCTTCTTCCACTCATGCAGACCCATAGCTAACACCTTGTCATACACAGCTACAACCTGTACAGCTTCTCAAACTTCAGTTCTTTTAGCTTACAGCCACCACTCTCAAATCAATAACATCACAACCTGCAATCGCCTGTATCATTTGTAGCCGCAACTACACACTCAAACAACACACATCACCTGCATCTTCAGTTCAAGTCCATAGGTCCCTGCAATAGCTTCATAACCAGCTGCAGCTCATTCATAACCTCAACACAATCTCAGGTCGACCCCTGTAATTCCACCAGTTGCACACATCTTAGTATTAGCCATTTGATATCAACAACATCACTACTGAAATCCCATCTTCTACAGCACTGATTCCGTGTGACAAACACATCACCACCTTCAAGAACTCACTTTGAATCTTCTCTGAATTCCACCACCATCCATTAACAAATCGATCCCATCTTTATTTTTTCATTCAAAATAGCTCAAACCCATATCTTCAACAGTAATAGAACCTTCAATTATCCTCATTCTCCATCTCAAATCGATTGAATCACAACAACCCTAAGTTCCTAATTAAACTCAGCCACCAAATCCATCTCTTTATCTTTCTAAAATTAACAGCAAATCCAAATCCTAAAATCTCTTTCTGCTTCAATTTCAACATCAACAGCTGTTGCATCTCAAATGAGCAAAACCCATCCTCCGATTTCATCTTCTAATCCTCTCTTCGTCTTGAATCGACAGTATTAACAAAACCTAACCGAACCCTAATCCAATTTCATCCCATAGACAGCACCAACACGTCTTATCGATCTCAGACATCACAACTTCTGCCATTGCTTCTTCAATCTCTCTTTTCTTTCATCTCTTACAGCAGCCGCCATGGCATCTTCTCTGAGTCAGGGAATGAATGAAATCATTTTCTCTCAATTCAGGTGTTGGTAATAACCCTGTTGATTAGAGAGACCCAGAGATAGAATAAGGGCCATCCATTGTTTCCATTCAACTGTCAGTTCCGGGGAACCGACAGTTCAATTTTCACCTCCATTATTGCATAACTTTAGGGGGCTCCAAGTATCACTCGCCTATGAATTGATCTTTTTTCCTTTTACGCTCCAAATGGCTGATTTCTCCTCCTTTCGCTCTGAATGACTCCATTACACTTAATAAACTCGAAATCAATCATGAGGTACATAATTTATAAGAAAAGTAACAAAGAAAGCATAAACAATAGATAAATATCATCACTTTGGTTTTGGAGTTACTTCAGTATTCTTTTCAGACATGCATTCAACAGTAGTGAAAGCTTTGTTCTCTTGATCCTTCAAATAATTAGAACTATCACCATTGATAAGCATGTATGTGCTACATTTTATACCCATATTTATATTAGATATGACTCGATATTTTGACTAATAATATTATTTAAGTGCTTTTGTAGAAAGTACAAGTGAATTCAATCACCCCTAAAATAAATGGTTAAATAAGACGTAAATGACATTTGTCCCGAAAACAACCTTACGATGCTCTTGGTACAGTTGGGAGGGAGCTAATTTTCTCATTGGCGTGTAAAGTAATCTTGATGGCCACGCCAATAATTCAGTGTCACGCCCAAACACAAAGGAGGAGTCCACCAGAGCCTGAGGCATTTGTGATGTGGCAATTCTCCAGCCACATCTCGTTTCTTTACATAGCAGAAGGGATTAATATATTTTATTTCTTTATGCGGGTGGTGTTCTTATCAAACAGAAGAAGAAAACTCCGGGCAACAGTTTTGCCATCTCTGTCTCGTTCCAAGATGCCAAAGAAGATGGATCGGCTGAGCTTGTGCAACTGCTGTGTTCGAGATAACCAGAACTGGAGGAAGTTCAGGCATGAACGGAGATAACAGCAGGGGGAAGAAGAACAGGCAGTGGTGATGGACCAGTTAACAGGATGTTTAAGTTACGGCGACAGAGTTAGGGAGAAGTTACGGTTGGAACTAATTGGGAGCAAATGTATAAGATTCTTGGCATTTCGATTTGGCAGCAACATCAGCTGAGTTCTGGCGGTAATGAGTTTAGCATGGCAGCGTACACAATGGTTCCTCGGTATTTTGTCCGATGGGTTTGTGTCTCGAATGGTTGTTTCAAGTTGTTACTTCCAGGGAGAAAGGAAGTGATGCTATAGACGGAATGAATCTGGTGCAGTCGGACTTTGGTGATGATTTGGAAATGGGTTCGGTGCTATGATATTTGTGATTGTTTTTTGGGCTTTTGAGATGGCATTTAGAAGTTAATTCAGACACGAAGATGTGGGTCGGTTGCGATTTTTCAGTTGTATTCTATGCTGTTTGGTCGAGTGGAGACGGAGACACATGCTCACTGCTGAGATATTACTGCCGGTGAAGGTGCTCAGATGGTCCGAGAAACAAAAGTCTCAGATTGCAAGTTGAGTCGTTGATGAAGAAGACTTGTAGACGGACAGGATTGGTGTTGTGTATGCGAAAGGAGGTGCAGTTGGTGTTTAGATGGTCAGGCAATAGAGACCGTAGCCTGTGGGTGGAATTGAGAAGCTCGGGGAAATTTCTTGAAGGGTCAGAGAACTAGAGAAGTTAGTGCTGTCGTTCAAATTTGGAAACTGGGAGCTGGTGACGAGATTAGAAGTAAATTGGTGTTCGGTATGGACCGGCCTGGGCTGGGCTCCAGAAGCTTGCTAGGTCTGACACTTCACAGCAACTATATATGCATAAACGAACCAAGACAGAAAGGGGGAGAAGGTGGCTGCAGAACCAGGGAAGAGGCGGACGACGAGAGGCTACGGACGCAGAAGGGTTTACGTTTGAGTTTGTGTTCTTTCATTTTTCCTATTCCATTTGGATTAGCTAGTGAATCTTTTATACGTTTGTGGCTTTTAAGAAAGCCATGTATTGCTAAACTTGTAACTAGGGTTGTATAAAGAAAACTACTTTTAAGCATAGACCATTATAAAATAAAATCGAATTGATTTGGTATTAGGCTATGTGAATTGATTTTCGAAATCCAATAATCATGGTTCATTGATTGTTTAAAGAATATGTGTTGTTGTCTCAACGGCTTTGTACTACAAAATCCTAAATGCATAAATGTGATAGTTTTGTAATTCAATTTGTTATGGTATTTGATAATCCATGTTTAGGTTAAATCATTTGATGAGTTATGCTTAGAAGAGGCAAATAACAATTGTCAACCTACGAATTATCTTTCAATAATTTTCTTGTCATTATAATTTGATATCCCATGCTTGGAATACTTTGATGGGTTATACTCAGGAGATGCAAGTCATATTAGATAAAGTTATACCAATAATAGGTGTTGCAATTGAACAAAGATATAGACTCGTATTTGGAATTCAAATTCTTTTCGGTACTCAATGAGAAATAGTAGTGGAATCCATTGACCCTGGTTACCGGCGCTCTCTCTTATCGTATTTATTTTAGTTTAGTTGAGTTTTTGTTTTCATTCTTTTAATTATTTAATTCTTTCAATAATCTAAAAACAACATCTCTGGTTAGTCGATCAGAATTATTGGTTACAGTATTTCCACCGCTCCTCGTGGGAACGACCCGTACTTTCCATTGTCTAGTAGTTAGACGTCGTGCGATTGCGGTTATATAATATACGCAATCCCGAAAGCCTATCAATTTTTGGCGCTGCTGCCGGGGAGTGGCTGCATTATACTCTCTGATTGATATCTTGTGCATAGTTTATTTTTATTTTTCTGTACATAATTTATTTTTAGTTTTATTTTAGTTTTATTTAGTTCCTTTTTACGCAGTGTGTTTGACTCTTTTCAGGTACCATAGTCTGAAGTGCGGCGATTGGAATTGATAACGGGCTAGAAAGTAAGTACTTGATATTCTCGCAAAGCTTTTGCAAGGTGAGTTGTCGGGTAATTTTTACGTTGTATTATGATTTCTAGTGAGTTGGCTTCTTTTATAGCTTTTTGGAATCTTACCAAAAGAGCTCAGACAGATGAGTCATCTGATATTTCATCTGAGGAGTATGCGTATGCACCTTCTCATTATCAGGAACCTGTTAGAGACGAGTGTGTAAATAATGATTGGAATTATTCTCACAGGTATGATCATTCTGGACCTTGTGAAGGTGATGATCATTACCAATCTTACCCAGGTTATGAGACAAATTATATCGATTCCAATCATTATTCACACACATATGAGTCACCATATGAAAGAGATAATCAATCTTTCAGTAAACTATCTTTGTCTCTCGTAACTAGCATGGAACAGTTGGTCAAACAAAGGGAGTTATTTGCCACTGAATCTGCTAAAATATCTGCGAAAACTGATAAAATAATTGTTGAACTTATGAAACCAGTAGAGGATCGTCGTTTATACGATGATTCAAGTTCTGATTTTACTCATATTGATGACATTAATAATGAAACTGTTGTAAATGATGAATTAGTATGCTTTGAGGATGACGATGGACTTGTCACTGGTAGTGATTTTAGGAATTCTGAATCTATTGTATCTTATTTAACTCATGATCATATTACTGATTATTTGCTATTCAAAAGGACAAGAGTTGTATTAGAGACACTATTTATCCAGATAATGATGATTTAGAAGAACCTGTTTATACAGAAGATACTATTGTTGAGTCTAAAGACTTAGAGATAATAGACGTTCATAATGAGATACCTTCTAGTCATTTGAATAATGAGATTCCTATAAGTCACTTAGTTGCAGAAAATAATGAGGCGATTATTCATGATATTGTTGCTCCATTGAGCTCCTGATTTGCTGACTCATCTTGTGATTTCCTGATTGATGAAGTGAATGTGGAGGCGATTGGTACTGATCAGGTAACTGCTGATTTTGAACCAATCTCAGTTTGTTTAGCTCACTTTGCAGATTCTGATGATCTAATGATTATTGACATTATCAACGCATTGTGCCCTCCAATGGTTAATCAAGGTAACTCAACAACGGAAGTTATTTCCGCGGACTTAGAACCAAATTTAGGAGTTACTGATTTTGATGAACCTGAACCACTAGATGCATGCTTAGATAATTATGCTGAGTTTTATAATCCGGTACCTTTTTACATTGTCAATACATTGCTTCATATGATTTCTAATGAAGATAATGTGTCCATCGAATGTATTTCAGCTGATTTAGAACCTGATTTAAAGTGTGCTTCCCGAATAGAAACTAATATACATTATATGTTTTTTGTCCATGTGAGTGATTTACTTATCTCAACTAATGACTGTTTTCTACTGGGAATGGATTTACACATCTTTTTGGAGATTTATAGTGTTTGCAGGTTCATATTTGTAGCTGACCGGATTTGTTGGGTTGATCCATAAATTTTCAGACTATATTTATATATGATTGGCAGCTTACTTTGGTGCATCATCACCCTGTTTGAGATTCTTTGCTAGCACAAGTAGGGAAACAAATACCTTTCCCTTCATGGGAGTCAACCCATCAGATTTGTTTTCTTTCCTTTATCTTTTATTTGTTTGCTTGAATATCTCATCTTAATTTCTACGTTTGATGACTCAATTACATTGAGGACAATGTAATGTTTAAGTGTGGGGGAGTGGAATTTTCGTTAGGAATTTTCATTAAAAAAAAGAAAAAAGAAAAAAAATATATGCATATTATGACCAGCTGTGTAGCGGGTCTTAAAATTATTTTTATTGTCGTTATGATTTTTAGGGTTATGACCAGCTGAGTAGCGTGTTTTGTGTACGATATTCGTCATGATCAACTGTGTAGTGGGTCTTTTGTATGGTATTTTCTATGACCAGATGTGTAGCGGGTCTTGGTATGGTATATTAAATTTTTATTTTATGACCAGCTGTGTAGCGGGTCAGTTCTATGTTTTGCTGGGTATGGAAACTGGGAACTGGTGACGAGATTAGAAGTAAAGTGGTGCTGGGTATGGACCGGCCTGGGCTGGGCTCCAAAAGCTTGCTAGGTCTGACACTTCACAACAACCATATATGCATAAACGAACCAAGACAGAAAGGGGGAGAAGGTGGCTGCAGAGCCATGGAAGACGCGGACGACGAGAGGCTACACACGCAGAAGGGTTTGCGTTTGAGTTTGTGTTCTTTCGTTTTTCCTATTCCATTTCGATTAGCTAGTGAATATTTTATATGTTTGTGGCTTTTAAGAAAGCCATGTATTGCTAAACTTGTAACTAGGATTTTATGGAGAAAACTAATTTTAAGCATAGACCATTATAAAATAAAATTGATTTGGTATTAGGCTATGTGAATTGATTTTCGAAATCCAATAATCATGGTTCATTGATATTTTAAAGAATATGTTTTGTTGTCTCACCGGCTTTGTACTACAAAAGCCTAAATGCATAAATGTGATAGTTTTGCAATTCAATTTGTTATAGTATTTGAATCCATGCTTAGGTTAAATCATTTGATGGGTTATGCTTAGACGAGGAAAATAACAATTGTAAACATACGAATTATCTTTCAATAATTTTCTTGTCATTATAATTTGATATCCCATGCTTCGAATACTTTGATGGGTTATACTTAGGAGATGCAAGTCATATTAGATAAACTACTTTTAAGCATAGACTCATATTTGGAATTCAAATTCTTTTCGGTACTCAATGAGAAATAGTAGTGGAATCCATTGACCCTGGTTACTGGTGGTCTCTCTTATCGTATTTATTTTAGTTTAGTTGAGTTTTTGTTTTCATTCTTTTCATTCTTTAATTCTTTCAAAAATCCAAAAACAACATCTCTGGTTAGTCGACCAGAATTATTGATTACACTATTTCCACCGCTCCTCGTGGGAACGACCCGTACTTTCCATTGTCTACTAATTAGACGCCGTGCGATTGCAGTTATATAATATAGGAAATCCCGAAAGCCTATCAACCATCATTCTGATTTATCTTCGCTACACATTTCTGTGATTGACGAGAAGGAGATGATGCATCTTTAGAAAAACTCCTTTTCTTTTGTCTTAATAACTTTCTAAATTGACGTGCAGTCGTATCGACACAACAATCCTCCATTTTTGTCTCACAAGAATTTTCTGTCGAAGAACTAGTCTTAGTAACAGCTTTAAGGGTAATACCCACTCCATTCTTGGATTGGTATTCAAGGTCAAAGATCTTTAGTTTACCAACTAGAGCGCTTCTAGATAGTTTGGAAAGATCATTTGCTTCGCGATGGCATGCTTTTTAGATTCGTATCTTGGTGGTAAAGACCTTAGAGTTTTGCACACAATATCCTTATCTGAAATAGTTTTTCCTAAAGCGTAAGAGGTATTCACTATTTCAGAAAGTTTTTGGTTAAACTCATTAAAGGTATCATCTTCATCCATATGAATTTTTTCCCATTGAGAAGATAGGGTTTGAATCCTAGCTTCTTTTCCAGAGGAATTTCCTTCAAATACGACATTAAGAATATCCCAAGCCTCTTTTGAAGTTTTACACGTGGTTACATGATGATAGAGGTCTGGAGATAAAGCATGGATAATGGCACTTATTCTTTCAGAATTTTGCTAAGTGTTTATGGGTGAAAACTGTTTCTGCGGTTTTTGGTAAATTTGGGCGTGTGTGGATGAGAAACGAATCTAAACCCTAAACAAATGCATTGCACGGGAGTACTTTATGATTCGAGAGATCAATCTGTACAATTCTGGCCTAAACTAAGAAATGGTCGTTCCAGACTTGCTTCGATCACAAAGTGAAGGAGATGGGGTTGATCTTAGGGAGGGAAGCGAAGAAGGTTCTGAGATTGTGAAGGTGTTGGTTGTTTATGACTTGTACCAGAATATCGAGCAGGCTTGCAATAATGTAAGCAATCAGCTCTGGGTGTTTTGGATACGTTGTATCATCATTTGATTTCTGTGCTGTCTTTGGAAATAGGGAGGAGAACCTATTTATACAATTCATTGAGCATAACCCTCATCTCTCATGGGAAGTGGAGGAAGTGGAGTGATGGAGTAGTGGGGTCTTGTTAGTGTCACAAGATCAATCTTTTCCCACTTCTCCCATCATCGCTAACCGTCCATACCTCCTGACACGTTCTTGTAATGGCGCGTCGCACGCTGTAAACCGCCAAACCAATACGCCAGTAAGTATCCCCCAGTTTGTGACATGATTGATGTTTCGAGTGTGTGAATCATGGGACCCACAGGAAGTAGCATGTGATGCTAGGTTGAATAACTAAGTTATTTAAGAAGTCGATATTTACAAAAATATCGTGTGTATTCTATGCATGTAATGCATCGAATATATTCAATATGCATGAAGCATCGCTGTTTTAAAGCTTAACAGAGTAAGTCACGAATTAAGCGTCTTAAAATAGCATCACGTCCAACCATCTTCAAGTGATCGTTTGGAGGCTGCATGGGCGAGCCATCTCATGGCCGATTACTCTATGTGGGAGAGTGGCGGACGGTGATCATAGTGATGCCTCACTGGTCGTCTAGATCTTAACCTAAGATGTTCGTCCAAGATAGCGAAGTTGGACGGACAAGATGGCTTAAGATCCTCATCTGCGACCTTTGATGAAGTTTTAGGGTTTTGAAGAGGTGTGCAAGCATCACTCTTCAGCTTGGTCGAAACCAAACATGGGAGGCATTTTTTCCATGACCGACCAGTCCTGCATGGAGATGGTCCATCAGTGTACATGCCCATCCTTGCTTGTCTTGTGAGGATGTGATCTAGGCCACTCAATTTGACCGACAAAGGTGAGTGGTTGAGATCGGTTATCGACAGAAATCTATCACCGCAAAGGAATGGAAAACCGCCCGTCATGCTCACTTTGGGCGCACAAACCGAGGCTTTCAACCATGGATGGCCTTGCCCAATCGGTCATGCGTGTAGATGGGACCACGGTGATCATGTTGACATGCTCGGGACCTTTTAAGTCTATCTCTACACCCTCCATCCAAGCTTGCGAAGATGGACGCTCGTGACCGATTTGCGACACATGTAACATTCCGCAAACCCTAATTAGGGTTTTGGATCGGCCGTGAGCATGCAACTTCAACCGATCGGTTTCGTGAGTTGCGCTCCTTCCTTGAGGAAGCCGATCGTGTGGGACCCTCATTGGGCCGGCGGTGAGCATGTGTGTACTTGCTCCACGGTCCTGTGAGTGATCTAAGCCATCCAACCATGCTTGCGACGTTGGATGGTCGTGATAAATTTAAGACATTAGTAGGATTCCACGGTTTTAAAAGCGTCATGCCAGCCATGTTTTGGGCAATCGTTTATTGCTCCATGGCTTGGCTGTGAGAGAACCGATCAGGTAGGTGGAAAGTGGGCCCGCTAGTGTGTATGCCAACAATTCACCGATCGATCGCAGGACGATCCAAGCCGTCCAACCATGCTTGCGAAGTTGGACGGTTGCGACCTCTTTGAGACTGTTTTTTTGACAGTCTTGCGCATACTAGACACTCCATACTAGCTCGACCATCCCTCTTCAGGGCTGGCGTTTGAGGGTTATTTTGGGGGCATAGCACATGCTTGACCGGCTAGGGCATAAACGGGCCCGCTGGTGGTCATTGTGGTGATAGCCTGCTCCTGCTGAGGATCGTTTAGGATGGTTAAATCATGCATCCAACCTGCGTGGTCGTGATTATTTCTGAGGATGACACGGGCAGTCCTGATTTATGCTCAATCGGGCTAGTATAACACACCGAGAGATAGTCTGTACGGGCATTTCGTACATGCCTCACTATTGTCACTCGAAGATTCTTGTTACTATGTTAGGAGCAACACTCGTTCCTCATGTCGTACCAATAGTGAGGGTTCCCGGGAACAACACATGAAATACAAGGCTAATAAAGCATTAATTAATAATGCTATAAATCCACAGAAAATCGGGATTGTTGGTACATGCTCCGTTCTGGGTGTATTTAATTCACATGGATTGTTGCCACATGCTCCATTCTAGGTGAATTAATAAAGTGAAGAAGTATTCATCACTCAAATGGCTTTATCCTTTACATGATGTCAGCATATTAAATTCGGCTTTTACAATTTTAGCCTTAAACGAAAATCCACCATCAACATTAAGTCCCCTGCCTAGCGCATAATGGTTACACAATTGTGGGGTAGGCATGAGATGGTGACGTATACAACGTTAAAAGAAAAGACAAAGGAAGTTTACCTGGAGGGACTCTGGCCGGCCGTGTTGGCAATCCTCCATGTGAGTACGCCAGGTGTGACCAACTTTGGTGGGACCGGTTTCCTCCTTCGGGTATTTGAGCCAAGAAGGAAATAGAACTTGTATGCTCTTATTCCCATAGAAAACCGTGCATGTAACCCTGGACGAATGTGGACCCCACCATGTATATGCTTCGACCAAACGTCACCCTGTTGCACCTGTTTGATAGGCATGTGGGTCCGCCTACTTCGCTCAACCGTGGGACTCATCATGCGCCTTCTTGATCGAACGTGGGATTGTTGTGTCTGCTTCGGTCAAACATGGGACCACTTTGTGCCTGCTTCGGTCGAACGCGGGACCCGATGTGAGCATGCTTGCTTCGAACATGGGAAGTTGTGCATGATTCAATCAAACACGGGTCCACCGTGTACATGTTTCGAACGTCGGCCCTGTCATGTGCCTTCTTTTCCCGTACGGTTGATGTGATTGCTCGAGTGTCATCCTTGCTACTTCGACCAAACACCGACCCTGCTATCTTGACCAAACACCGGCCTTGCTGCCTTGACCAAACACCGGCCTTGCTGCCTGCTTCGCTCGAATGTGGGATCCACCGCGTGCTTGCTTTGATGAAAAATGAACCTTGTGTGCTCAAATATGAATGTAGGTCCCGCATAGGGCGTTGAAGCAGGCTTCTGAAGCAAACCGGAGGCGGCTCCTGGAGAGAGTTGAAGCAGCTTCTGAAGCGAACGTGGGGGCGGCTCCTGGAGATAGCGTTGAAGCATCTTCTGAAGAGAACGTGGGGGAGGCTCCTAGAGATAGCGTTGAAGCAGGCTTCTGAAGCGAATTGGAGGCGCCTCCTGGAGAGAGAGTTGATGCAGGCTTCTGGAGCGAACTGGAGGCGGCTCCTGGAGATAGTTGAATCAGCTTCTGAAGTGAACGTGGAGGCGGCTCCTGGAGAGAGCGTTGAAGCAAGATTCTAAAGCAAACTGGAGGCGGCTCCTGGAGAGAGCGTTGAAGCAGGCTTCTGAAGCGAACTGGAGGCGGCTCCTGGAGAGAGCGTTGAAGCAGGCTTCTTCTTCAGTTTGGTTTTCCCTTTACATGCTTCTAGATTGACCATCTCTTGTGTTGAAGAAGTCCTTGACTGATGGCGAAGAAATCTCGTTCTGAGCCTCAGTCTCCAAGCATAACTTACTTATATGGTTCTATCTCTGTCCGTAATGGTTGTTGCTATGGTGAAGCTCGGGAAATGGTATCAACAAATGAAAAACGGTTCTCAGCTGCAGCTGTGATCAGAAAATACTGGCAGGAAGAGGCGTGACAACTCCGGGCTCGAACTCGGCAGTCAACATCTAGTGGTTGAGCTTGTCTCGTCAGTAGAGGGAGAAGCTAATGATGGAAACGATAGCTTCCTTCATGATGCCTCATGGAACGGAAAAGAGACATACAGTCCCCTGCCCATGAGTATTTACTGAGCCTTCGACTTGATAGGTGTTGTCACGCTGGGTTCATGAGGCCGTCTTTACGTTTGCGTTGCGTTTCATAGACGTCCAGGAATATCACTGGCCTTCGACAATACATATGCTCTCTTGAGTATATCCTCGTCTTAGGGCATCTTGGAATGATAGCGTGCTTGCATCTCTCTAAATTCACCATATTTGAGATGGGCAGTGTTAAGTAGTCCCCAGTCATACTCCTTTACCATTATTATCTTTGGATCATATCTTTGAGGAGTAGGGAAGTTATTTTATGCGAATGACTTAACTAATAGGTTATGCAAATATGATGAAGCTCTTGACATGGATAATCTGTATGTACCTCTTAAGTCTCAGGTGAAATCTCCTTTGGTAACGCAACTACTTATTCTACGGGAGACGAAATTCTGAAAGTGTCCCTTATTGATATTGCTGCCGTCGATCCAGACATGGAATATCTTGGACGTTGTTTCATCATTGTGGAAGTTGTGCATGTGGTTATGGAGTTGGAGTTGGTGACATTTCGCAGCTGTCGTGGAGCATTCAGCACCTTTTCTTGTGGTTCGTCGCTGTTGTAGCATTCCATTGGGCGAAGAGACTGGGTTACAGTCTCCCCTGCTAATTGCTAACATCAGCGTCGGTACACAGTTTTCCCTTTCTGATCACGGCTCGCCACAAAAGCTCGCTTCCTCTTAGTGTGAACGTGGGTCGCGTCTTCACCAGATGAAGAAGAACGCCTTGTCAGCAAAGATGTATCGTGGGGCTTATCCATCAATGACGCAAGTCGGTCCTCCTCCTGGATTGACGCCCATGTGGGGAGTGGGATGCAATGAACTTTGTCTGATTTTTCCCGCGGAGATTCCCTTGGTTCAAACAATTCCACTCCACATATCGGTGCGTAACAAGATAACGATGCAGGAATACGAACGACTTCTTTATTCAACATAGTCTTCAGGCACTGACGATACGTACGTGTTGGTGTGGTTTCCTTCAAAGTCTGTCATCGTAGTAGGCTGTCGTACGATCTTGCATGGGAGAACCTTGGCCCACCTGAGAGTCTTAAGTGTAATCACATTCGAATACGCTCTCGTGTCGATGAGGGCCTTCTTGAACTCTGAATCCTTGATGCGTGCAGTAACATGTAGGGATCGGTTGTGACCTTATTCCGCCATCATGTCGTCTTCTATAAATGTGACATTATTCACAGACATTTCTGGCGTTTTCGAGATTCTGGACTCAAAAGGGCTAAATGTACGTCTAGGGCTATCTGGTTGATTGCAGCAAACGTCTCCAGCCATTGATTTTTTGAGAGGTGTAAAAGTTTGCATAAACTTTCCACTAGAGAGGCTGCTTCCTGGTCCACTGGTCTCTGGTTCATAGTGAAACTATTGACCTGAGGATGATTGTCCGCCGGGCGTTCCACCATTTCTGCTCTTAAAATTCTCGTCATGTGCACCAAGCAGGTGAACAAGTTACCAATCTCTCCTTTTATCCGGTCCACATTCCTTGCCATAATTTCTTGCCTCCGTGCTAGTTCATCCAGAGTTGGGATTTCTCCATTGGTTGAAGCGAACAGAGATGATGGGGGTATTGAAATATGAAAATTCGTTATAACAGAATGGTGGGTATTGAAATATGAAAATTCATTATAAACATAATTGTTCAAAAGAAGGTGAGAAATATTACCATTTGAGGGATTCTGGCTGAGATCCGTCGCGGTAGAATCATCCCTGAGGCCAACCATCTTTTTGAGAATCTTGAGATTGCAACCGAGAGATTAGTCTCCCACTGTGGTCGCCAGTTGTTTATGGGTGAAAACTGTTTCTGCGGGTGTATGGATGAGAAACGAATCTAAACCCTAAAAAAATGCACTGCACGGGAGTGCTTTCTGATTCGACAGATCAATCTGTACAATTCTGTCCTAAACCAAGAAATGGTCGTTCCAGACTTGCTTCGATCACAAAGTGAAGGATATGGGGTTGATCTTGAGGTAAGCGAAGAAGGTGTTGAGATTGTGAAGGTGTTGGCTGTTTATGACTTGTATCAGAATATCGAGCAGGCTTGCAATAATGTAAGCAATCAGCTCTGGGTGTTTTGGATACGTTGTATCAACACTTGATTTCTGTACTGTCTTTGGAAATAGGGAGGAGAACCTATTTATACAATCCATTGAGCATAACCCTCTTCTCTCGTGGGAAGTGGAGTGATGGAGTAGTGGGGTCGTGTTAGTGTCACACGATCAGTCTTTTCCCACTTCTCCCATCATCGCTAACCGTCCATGCCTCCTGACACGTTATATTGATGGCGTTTTGCATGCTGCACGCTGTAAACCGCCAGACAAATACCCCAGTAAGTATCCCCCAGTTTGTGACATGATTGATGTCTCGAGTGTGTGAATCATGGGACCCACAGGAAGCAGCATGTGATGCTAGGTTAAATAACTAAGTTATTTAAGAAGTCGATATTTACAAAATATTGTGTGTATTATATGCATGTAACGCATAGAATATATTCAATATGCATGAAGCATCGCTGTTCTAAAGCTTAACGGAGTAAGTCACGAATTAAGCGTCTTAAAATAGCATCACGTCCAACCATTTTCAAGTGGTCGTTAGGAGGCTGCATGGGTGAGCCATCTCATGGCCGATCACTCCATGTGGGAGAGTGGCGGACTGTGATCATAGTGATGCCTCACTGGTCGTCTAGCTCTTAACCTAAAATGTCCGTCCAAGATAGCAAAATTGGACGGAAAATATGGCTTAAGACCCTCATCTGCGACCGTTGATGAAGTTTTAGGGTTTTTAAGAGGTGCGCAAGCATCACGCTTCAGCTTGGTCGAAACCAAGCATGAGAGGCGTTTTTGAAAGGAACGACCAGTCCTGCATGGAGGTGGTCCATCAGCGTACATGCCCATGCTTGCTTGTCTTGTGAGGATGTGATCTAGGCCACTCAATTTGACCAGCAAAGGTGAGTGGTTGAGATCGGTTCTCGACAGAAATCCATTGCCGCAAAGGAATGGAAAATCGCCCGTCATGCTTACTTTGGGAGCACGAACCGAGGAATCCAAACATGGTTGGCCTTGGCCGATCGGTCATGCGTGTAGATAGGCCCACGGTGATCATGTTGACATGCTCGGGACCTTTTAAGTCTATCTCTACACCCTCCATCTAAGCTTGCGAAGATGGACGCTCGTGATCGATTTGCAACACATGTAACATGCCGCAAACCCTAATTAGGGTTTTGGATCGGCCGTGAGCATGCAACTTCAACCGATTGGTTTCGTGAGTTGCGTTCCTCCCTTGAGGAGGCCGGTCGTGTGGGGCCCTCATTGAGCCGACGGTGAGCATGTGTGTACTTGCTCCACGGTCCTGGGCATGATCTAAGCCATCCAACCATACTTGCGAAGTTGGATGGACGTGATCAATTTAAGACATTATTAGGCTTCCATGGTTTTAAAAGCATCACGCCATCCATGTTTTGGGCAATCGTTTATTGCTCCATGGCTTGGCCATGAGAGAATCGATCAGGTAGGTGGAAAGTTGGCCCGCCAGTGTGCATGCCAACACTTCACCAATCGATCGCGGGACGATCCAAACCGTCCAAGCATGCTTGTGAAGTTGGAAGGTCGCGACCTCTTTGAGACTGTTTTTTTGACAGTCTTGCGCATCCATACCAGCTCGACCATCCCTCTTCAGTTTGGTGGTTATTTTGGGGGCATAACACATGCTTGACCGGCCATCGCATAAACGGGCCGGTTGGTGATCATTGTGGTGATAGCCTGCTCCTGCTGAGGATCGTCTAGGCTGTTTAAATCATGCGGCCAACTTGCGTGGTCGTGATTATTTCTGAGGCTGACACAGGCAGTCCAGATTTATGCTCAATCGGGCTAGTATAACACACCGAGAGGGGTGCTCAATCGGGCTAGTATAACACACCGAGAGACTTTGCTCAATCGGGCTAGTATAACACACCGAGAGATAGCCTGTACGGGGATTTCGTGCATCCTTCACTATTGTCACTCGGAAATTCGTGTTACTCTGTTAGGAGCAACACTCAGTCCTCATGCCGCACCAATAGTGAGAGTTCCCGGGAACAACACAGGAAATACAAGGCTAATAAAGCATTAATTAATAATGGTATAAATCCACAGAAAATCGGGATTGTTGCTACATGATCCGTTCTGGGTGTATTTAATTCACAGGGATTGTTGCCACATGCTCCATTCTAGGTGAATTAATAAAATGAAGAAGTATTCATCACTCAAATGGCTTTATCCTTTACAGGATGTCAGCATATTAAATTCGGCTTTTACAATTTTAGCCTTAAACGAAAATCCACCATCAACACTAAGAAAGCAATTTTTCTTCATTGTTGAATTCCTCAACTTCCTTTAGTCTAAACTCAGTAGTTGATTTGTTGACAAGTACTTTTGGGTGTTCATATCCAACAACAACTAAAACCCAAGTGTTAAAGACACGGGATTGAAGGAAATATTGCATTGCTATTTTCCACCTTAAATAATTTGGGCCATAAATATTGGTGGTACGTTAACTGAATCATCCATTGGAATCATATCTTATAGGTTGGATCACCCAAACACATATTGTTAGATATTTTCGTGTTTTCCTGCTCTGATACCAATTGAAAAGACGAGGGTACCCAAATACACCAAAATCTTTTATTTATCCACCTATAAGTCCTCTTACTGAAAGTGATCGTCTATGGACAAATTCGAGCCAATGCAAAAAATCGGTAATCACACTTTGTGTGATTGTCAATGGATACGAGGTCGAGACAATACGACTACCAAAGTATGATACTTGATAATAGGTTCAGACTTAACCAAACTCTATAGGATCAGTATCAAGTATATCGGAGTTAACGTTTGTGTAATTTACTTTAAATTACATAAACAAATATAATTGCGGGGAAAAAAAGTAAATCACACAGCAAGATTTTGTTAACGAGGAAAACTGAAAATGCAGAAAAACCCTGGGACCTAGTCCAGAATTGAATACTCTCAGAATTAAGCCGCTATACAAAATATACACTAACTTCGTACAGTTGAGACCAAACAAATAACCCTAGTTCACTTAGTTTCCTCATTATCCCTGCGCTTCCGACTATAATGAGTGCACGCACTGGAACAATTCCTTTAGATCGTATTCCAAACAGTAAAGGAACAACAAATCTGTTTGGTAACAACTCTTTCAATTCTTTCAAGATAAAGATATCTCAAGCCAATACGCAAAGGCTCTTCCGTTTAATCTAATAAACTCCTTTGCCTGGTTAGATCAATATATCCAATAACTGCGAAAGTAGTCAAGTTTAGATTCGCACTCAATCCAAAGAAATGTCAAAGAGATATATTGAGAATGTCGATCTCACGCAAATAATCAATCGAATAAATCTTATTCTAGTTGGATCCCACCCGATCAAGGTTTGTGCACACCAAAAATATGAGTTATTCGTCTTCAAATTTTTCTTTGATCTTCAATAAACACCTGCACAACACCACTTGAATCTCTTGTGATTAAATCGGAGGTTACCTCTTATGGAGCGGCAGGGTTGAAAACCCAAGGATGATATCCATCATACTTAGAAGGAACACAAAGCTGGACTAGGAACGTGGGGATCTGCGGTAGTAAACCCGCGGGCCCAAGGACCAACCACACGGAGAGGAGTAAGTTCCCAACGTTTATCATGATCAAGACGAATACTATCAGACAAAGGTAGGAAGAGCTTAGAAGAATAGGGGATAACAGTCAGCCTCGTTTTATCGATCTCCTCCAGCAAATGAAGGTTATTACCTTACCTAATTATCTTGGCAGTAACATGAATGCGGCGTGGACCAACGCACCAAGGAAGAAGATTTCTCTTTTGAATGACATCAGCGTACGTAACGTTGAAGTTGGCAGGTGTATAATCCTCCTCATTACACCTCCCAGGAGAAAAAGGGTCATAAGATTTCAGAGTGGTCTTAACCTTACTGCGATACCAACACTTACGAAGAGCACGCCAGAAGTTACCAGTATACTGCATCACCCCTTGAACCTGAGTCTTGTTCAGAGGATCATCCCTAGCGGATAAGACATCGTAATAGAAGAGATCATTCCTACTATAAAGAGAAAGAAGCATACAGGCGGCCAACTGACCAACACTGATCAGCATGTTGTTCTCGTCTTAAGGAAAACTCCGGATCAGAGACTTAGTGAGAACGTCAGGACCATCAACGAAGGAGAACTCGAACTTGTTCAAACGAAAAGACTTGGAGATCTCAGCAAGGAACCATCCGGAGTAACTATCTTTGTCATGCAGTTGCAACCTCTGTATCTCAAAGTAAGGCAGAGGTGGGCGAAGGTTTTCGGCAGCAACCTCCCTTATCTCAAGCAACTCAGCAACCTCAAGTATCTCAGTATCCTCACCACCCTCAGGAGGAGGAGAAGGTGTAGCATCAGGATGATCCACACGCGGAGGAGGCTCGGTAGAAGATCTAGGCCTCAAATCTTTGCGCGCAGGTTTCTTCAGAAGCCTCATAATTACTAACACCAGCAGAAAGCACAGTTCGTCAACAATGGCAGAAGAAATTTACAGTCGACTCAAAAACTCGACTGGGGAAAAATCAAACACACTTTGTGCATGGGTTTAACTTAACCAACCAAAGGAAGCAAAAGGAGAGACATCCAATCAATTATAAAGGCGCAATGGAGAACGATTGACCCTCACGGTCAAGTTTGTAGGCGAAGAACTATCATGGCAGAATCATGGTAAAAAAACAAATGAAGAATAACTCATGTTCCCAAACAACACGAAAAAGCACGGGAAGATCAAAATCACTTCATGCAAGCATAACAGCAACATCAACAATTAAAGGAAGAAAATCGAACCAAGCATGAGGAATACACAAGCAACATTAAACCAAAAGCAAAAGTTTACTAACCTGCTAATGAAGATCGAGAAAGAGCTTTTGGGAGTCTATGAGAAGACCAACAGTTGAAGTTAGAAAAGAAAAGAAAATCTCTGTGAAAGAGACGGAAAGAGAGCGACAGTGGGTGAATAATAGGGAAGATAATGAATATCCTTCCTTAAATTTCTTCTTATAGGCGGCCGAAAAATCCAAAATTTAGTTGTCCCGAAATTCAAAGGGAAGTTATTGCATGAAAGGACACATGGGGACCACCCAATCTGCGCGTGCAAAAGTGGCGACGTTATGGAAGGTTTTTCTTCCAATCCTACCAATCGGTAGAATATGAAAGACAAGGGGCAAATTGTAAATACAAATATTCCATGGAGTACATGTCACGGTTTTAGTGGTCGTATAGAATATAACTGTATAACCCCAGCGATACGCATGAGTCCGAGGAGCAGCAGATTCTTTCCTGGTATGCTTTATCCCATCTCGAGGAAGCATACCTTGACGGCTTAGATGATAAAGTAAAACCTAGTCTAGGGGGTGGCAGTTGGTGAAGGTAAAAAGGTAGCTGACATATCTAATCAGCATTTAATGCAGCGGGCCCTAATCTACATGTTTAACCAAAGCACGTGGAGAGATGTGAGATGGCAGAGTCTGACTGGCGAAGGCTCGCGGTGAATTAAGGTACAACTTGTACTAAGGCTGGGTAGTTCTCGAGGGAATGTGGATCAGCTGAGGTGGCATAGTCCGACTGGAGAAAGCATGCGGTGAACGAAGGTACCATTTGTACGGAATATATATCACGATACGATGGACCCAAAGACAGCAAAGATATATCTGGAGCAAAAGGGGCTATAAATACCAAGCTTCACCAACAAATAAGGGCATTCAATACCCGAAGGACAAAAGATCTAGTCTTAATCTTAAACCTCTTTAATGTTTAGAACTTAAGTATCTACTATAGCTCGAGTTATCTCTATTACTTTGGGAAGCATTTAAGATCTTTGTAACAACCACACTTAATACAAACAATCACTCATTACCCCGTGGATGTAGACGAAATTCGAACCACGTAATCTCTTGTGTCTCTTGATAACTTAGTAGCATTTACATTACATAAGTATTGTTTGTTATTATTGTCTTTATCTCGTGTACCTTCTATTACTGAACCATATCAGTTCGACTGAGATATCATTACTACTTAGTATTGGATTTTCCGAGATGTATACATTATGTAGACTATGGGAAAAGTAGTAGTCACAATTATGTAGGGGGGGTGGTTTTCAGTGTGAGATGAAGAATTGACTAAGGGGGAGTGATACATATCACCGTAGTATTATTGTCAAAGTTGTGATACAATTGACCTCTGATGTTGTGTAATAATACTATGAAACTGTATAACAATAGTTGAGAACATCTGTTTTCTTATTGTTATGGATACGGATCTTCAACAACAATGATGCCGAGTTGAACACGTTTAGAATCACTGGAGTACTTGGAGTGACGAATGTTGAAGAACCAAGAAAATCAAGCATGTTGGATGAGAAGTTACAAAGTTTATCTATTTTGTAATCCATATATATTGATAGTTTTCCACTAAAATTAACAAAGGGGGAGATTGTTAAAACACTGCTCGGTCGAACTCGCAAGAGTTACTATCTCAAGCTTGTTTGTCAAGTTTAGGTGATCAAAACTATAAGTCTTGATTTCTAGTATACTTATAGCTATGTCTCGGACTAGGATAAAATGTGTAGTTGAGCTTTAGACTTCACGACTGTCATCGATTAAAGACGAAGATCTACTGAGGAGAGCTTGGAGGAACTTCATCAACAAAAGGTATGTGGAGACTAAAACTTATCTATCATGCAGAAGTCTATTATATTTTATCTCCTATTGAGACTAAGTCGTATAGCTATAGAGACTTTCACACTATACACAATTGATATTTCGAGCTGAGTTTAACTCGCTTATATCTTTCTCGAAATATGTGTTGGAAGCTTTTTTCTTTAGATACATTCATCATTATTCTTGAAGAGTTTAATTAGAAACAATTTATTTTTTGGAAATTAAATAATGAGTCAAAAGATGATCATGTGAAAATTTCCTTGAAACATCTTACATGATTTGTGTGAGACAGTCATTTGATGTAGACTCGGAATGTTTCGTATTGATCATTCGATCATTTGAAAATTACTTATAAGTTAATAGTTGGTGTGATATAGCTATTGTCATCTTCTAAGGATGTTTCAATGATTGAAATGGGAGTTTAGAACAATTAACCATTATCTGGATATAACACAGTATGCATACCAGTATGCAAACTATTGTGGTATGATTCAGGTCCGGAAGCCAAGTTTTCATACCAGTAAGCGAACGGGTTTAACTGTTAAAGTCCGAGAACCAAGTATCCATACCAGTATGCGAACGGTTCTACCTGAGTTAGGTCTAGGACGACAGTATGCATACTCGTTTGCGAACTGTCGGACAAGATCAAAGTCCGGAACTTAAGATTGCGTACCCGTTTGCAAACTATGTTGGTTTATGTTCTAAAATCGGTAAAATATGATTTCATATGAACAAATACATATATAAATTAAGGAATGCAAACTGTTGTGGTATGATTCAGGTCCGGGAACCAAGTATGCATACACGTATGCGTACGGTTTTAACTGTTAAAGTCCGGGAACCAAGTTTTCGTACCCGTTTGCAAACTGTTTCACCTGAGTTCGGTCTGTAACGATAGTATGCGTACCCGTTTGCAAACTGTTGGAAATGATCAAAGTCCGGAACTCTAGTTTGCGTATCCGTTTGCAAACTGAGTTGGTTTAAGTTCTAAAATTAGTTAAGTATGATTTCATACTCATGAACAAATACATTTATAAATTAAGGAATGCAATCTTTGCAAACCGTGGCTAAAATGTTCATAAATTGATTCTTTTGAATCAATCCGATTTTGCTTCAATTGTGTCTTTATACTTCTATGAGAATATAAACAATAGAACAACTCTATAAGTAACACAATTAGATTCATTTGATTATCATTTGATCTAGAAATGTTAAGATGAATGTGGTTAATACAAAAGTGTTCACATGGATAACTTCGCTTAACTATTGTTGAGCCAACTCAATATACACGTTTAGGTACGGTTACCCATATCTAAACGAATGTATATTTCATTTGTGCGTAACAAGCTAAGACCATCTAACGGTGGAGAGATATTGCTTTAGTTTTAAGCAAACTTAGCTTGAATCTTAAATCAGGTTTTCATCTAACGGTGAATATTGATTGCTTTATTTCAAAGTTATCAAACCCATATTTAAAGGCTATATAAGGGAGAACTCTAGCAACTGGAAAACCTAATCCGCACACCTCTTGTGTGATACTAGTTGCAACTAGATTCGATTCTCCTTTAACCTAGTTTTTTCCTAAAACCATTATAGATTGACGACTTAAAGACTTCATTGGGATTCTGAAGCCACACCCAACTATTTTCTCTGTAGTTGCGTGTTCTGATTGTATTTGTTTTATCGTATTGAGTACTATCTTTTCTAAGATTGGCTCGAGATTTATCTCTGATAGGTAAGATATAAAAAGTAATCACAAAGCTCTTCGTCTCATTCTTTGTGATTCCATAATAACTTGTTCTACTACCATATAGTTAAGTTATTGTGAGGTGATTGATATTTCTAGGGTGTTCTTCGGGAATATAAGACCGGATTATCAATTGGTTCCTGTTCACCTTGATTTATCAAAAGATGGAACAAAAACTTCGTAGGTATTTCTGTGGGAGACAGATTTAACTATCGGAATAAACTTTTCTGTGGGAGACAGATTTGTTTATCAAGTCTTCAACTTTGGGTCGTAGCAACTCTTAGTTGTGTATGAGATCATCTAAGGGAATCAAGTGCGTAGAGTCCTGCTGGGATTGAGGGGCGTAAGGAACGCGACTGTACCTTAATCGGTGTGAGACTTGGTTAGGTCTCAACTACATTCCAGTCCGAAGTTAACTTGTAGTATGCTAGTGTCTGTAGCGGCTTAATATAATGTGGTGCTCAAATCTGGACTAGGTCCCGAGGGTTTTATGCATTTGCGGTTTTCTCGTTAACAAAACTTTTGGTGTCTGTGTTATTTCTTTTCCGCATTATATTTGTTTATATAACTGAAATATCACAGGTTGTGCGTAGTTCAATCAATTGGTAAATCCAACCTTTGGTTGTTTATTGAAATTGATTGACACTTGAACATTGGTTTTTGATGTTCAAGTTATTTCTCATATCAATCAGGCTCACATATTTCTATCTCTTTGATTGCAGATTGTATTGATAAATTGAGATATAACTCTTGGATATTTTTCTTTGATTGAGTCTGACTGTCTAATTGATTCTCTTGGAATTATATTGGAGTTAGTCCATACAGATTGGCGAACAAAATTATTGGTTGTGATTGTTAAACCCCCTCTTTTTCAGTATGCAAACTTGGTTTCGGACCTGAATCATACCAACATAGTTTGTACACTAAGTACGCATACTATGATGTTTTCCATACATGGGTTTTAGTTCTAAACTCCCATTTCAATCATTGAAACATTCTTAGAAGACGACAATGGATGTCTCACACAAACCATTAGCTTATAAGCAATTTTCAAGTAATCGAATGATCAATATATACGAAACTTTCCAAGTCGACATCAAATGATTATTTCACACAAATCATGTAAGATGTTTCAAGGAAACTTCCACATGATCATTTTTTGACTCATTATTTAGTTTCCAACAAATAAATTGGTTCCAACTAAACTCGTCAAGAAGAATGATGAATGTAGCTAAAGAAAAACCTACCAACACATATTTCGAGAAATAGATAAGCGAGTTATACTCAGCTCGAAATAACAAATGTGTATGATATGAAAGTCTATATCACTATACGACTTTTGTCTCAATAGGAGATAGAATAGAATATAATAAACTTCTGAATGATAGATAAGTTTTAGTATCCACATACCTTTTGTTGATCAAGTTCCTCCGAGTTCTTCAGTAGATCTTGGTCTTCATTTATAAGTGTCGTGAAGTCTAAAGCTCAACAACACAATCTATCCTAGTATGAAACTCCTATAAGTAGACTAGAAATCAAGACTATAGTTTTGATCAGCTAAACTTGACAAACAAGCTTGGGATAGCAACGCTTGCGAATTCGACCGAACAATGCTCTAACAAGTGTAACCGTAACCTCAACGAAAGAGTGTTTTGTTTTATTATTTTGGATTAGTTTGCCCGAGGACTGGCAAAGACTAAGTGTGGGAAAATTTGATAAGAGCCTAAAATAAATCATTTAAATATCAATTTCCTATACTTTTCTTGGTTATTTATCTTGTATTTTTGTATATCATGCTTCTTTTGCATTTTGTAGATATTTTGGATTCATGCTGTAAGAAATAAGGCAAAAAGACCCTAAATTCATGGCTCGTTGATCATGGGAGTTGATGGACTGGAACACAAGTCTATTCGGGAGTTGAGAACAAAGAATTACCGAAGCACATGGTTGTTTCTACTCGGGGCTGTCTAAGAACTACTGCCCAGAACTTTTAAGGACAAACAGCAGTTAGATAGGGGGAACCTCCCTTCTTATAAGCTTGTACCAGAGAACTAGGTCGAGAGTTATTCTCAGCACAACCTAAGTTCTTCTACCGTTTCTCCTTGTGCTGAACCAAGTTTGTTGTCACTCGAGCCATGGTTCTCGTGAGAGGTTGCCCAGGGTTAGTACAGGTTCTGAAGCCGAGAGATTATGGAGACATGGGTCAATAAGAAATCCATGGAAGAAGAAGAACCTGCTGCCATTGATGTTTGGTGTTGATTGGGATCATTTTTAGTCTCCAGTATGAATAATAATTGATGGGTTCTTTACCCATTTCGAAATTGCTGGTCGAAAGAGTGTTAATGTAACAGCAGGTTAATATCTATATCACCAGCTCAGTAATGCACACTGTGTTTGTAAAATGGCTTGATTGACCGTTCAGTTTTATAACAGCCCCTGCTATTCACTGAACCATCCAATGCAGCACCGTTAGCCAGGTTTGTGAGTCTGTGATGAGGATTAGTTCGCGAGAAGAAATGGTAAGAGATAACTCGGGTCTAGGAGAGACACGGCACTGAAGTAGTACTAGTTTGAATGGTTTGGATAATTTCTTGGCCTGAATTAGATACTGGAAACAAAGACAGAAATTAGGTGTGAATTTTTGCAAGGTTTTGGACAGAATTTGAGCCGAGAAACCAATTTAGGAAAGAGAGTTTGTTGGCATTATTTTAGGCGATGAACGGCTGTGAATTGAAGTGATATTTAGAAGTTGAGATGGATCAGGAAACTGCATTTGCGTGGGTTCCAAGTTTACAAGAACTGAGCCATAAAAGAAGAACCCTACTGCCAGGAAAGGACATCTCATACCCCCTACCATTGTTCGCATCTCCATCAGAGAGAAGCTCTGCTCATCTCCTCAACGACCAGTTCAACTGCATCTCCATCCATCTGCATAACCACCACGCCACTGCATACATATCCACCTTCACCTCCACCAACAACACCATATCATCTTCAGAACCTTCACTTTGCTGTCACATACATCCTCCACCTATACCACCTTCATAGCAAATACCACCAGCTCACTTCTATCTCATACAACAGCAACTTGAGGAATCTGTCGCACCATTCCATCACCAGCCTACATGCAGCAGGAAACTCGCAATACATCACCAAGCCAGCAGCAGTACCACTTCGCGACCACCATTCCATTATCACCAGGCCATACCATTCACCAACAACAATACATATTCAACTTCACCTGCAGCTGTTTGGTTTTGTATTCCTGTTTTTATTTGCTTCTCTGTTTTCCATGAACTCCAGTAGCTAATTGCATATTGATTAGGGACGATTTCGACGCCCGGAACATGAATTCAAGTTGATATTTGAAAAGCCTGTTTTCTTGCAATTATTTCGTTATTGCTCAATTTCTACCGTGCTAATATTTTTTATGGATTATTAGTTGATTGTTTAAGTTCAAAACTGAATAGTCAATTCGTAATCTTATTGCTAGTTTAGAATTCCTTCGACCTGTAACTGTCTAGAAACTATAAACACAAGTAGCAATATATGGGTATTAATGATGGGACTTTGTTAAGTACCCATATGTAGAAATTGGCACTATTAGGTGATTCAAGCTTTTGAATTCATCACTAAGAGCAACCTTATCTCATAAAACATAAAGCGCTTGTTTAAGTCACACCTAGAGAGCGTACTTCTTGGAAACTTGGTAAGTAGAATCAAGTAGTCGAGCGCTTCCGTGTCCGGTGAACTTAGGAGATAACAATGGAATAGTTGAGCATATTAATTATTTTAGGGTTGTTAATAACAAGATTACTTTGCAGAAACTGGTTATGTTAATAAGATTCACATTTTGTGACCGAGAAAGAATTCTTCATCATTCTCATCCTCATATATATTTGTCGTGCATTGTTCTTATTCACAAATTAAATTGGCAACTTTTACTCGAATCTCTCTTGGGACGAACCTGCTTATCCGTATACTACTAGTTAGTTTAAAGAGAAGTAAGGAATATATTATTCGCGAGTTGACACCTCGTCAAGAATTCCTATCAAGTCTTTGTAATCGCTAAACCCTAAAAGTGTTATGAAGAGAACGACTCTAGTTACAAGTAGGACACACCAAAAAATAATGTCGGTATTCAAAGATCCCAGTTGCTTGAAGTTCCCCTTTTATAGACATTCAAAGTACAGGTTGCTTTAGGTTTAAGCTAAGATAGCTTTAGAACCAAGCAATCAATATCCACCGTTAGATGAATCTTTGAATCTGATTTACATTAACAAGTTATACACTCTGGTTAGGTGAAACTGTAACCGAACCGTGTATAAAGACTATGTTCAAGGTGGTTAGCCGAAACTAGACGATTTGAACTTAAAAGCTTAATATTCATTTTCGTGAACACTTAAGACATTAACCTTGGGTCACAATCATGTGATCAAATAAGTCTAGTATTTTTAGAAAATTGATTCAATATTAATTATCTCATAGAAATAATTTAATCGCACTTGAAAATGATCGACATAATTAGTAGGTGTACAGAGTACAAATACCATAGCCGTTCGTGAGTCAGGTCAGTCACAGTACGTGTACCGGTTTGTAAGCTAATAAGCCAAACCAAGACTATGACCGGTTCTGGAGTTCACATAACTATTTTGGTACGTATACCAGTTTATAATAATCTGGTACACGTAATAACCGAGTTCTGGAATACATAACTAATTTGGTACGTGTACCGGTTTGGATGCACAACCGAGTTCCGGAACACAGAATTATTTTGGTACATGTACCGGTATGGATACTAAAACGGTTCTGTGACCACAATTCCTTGACAGTTTACATACGAGTATGCGTACCGACCCGGTTTACGAGTTGAATATATTTTTACATGATATGCATAAAAATATGCGTACCACAAATCTGCAAGTCGATATTGTTTTGGGATAAAAACTGATTCTGCTGGTTTTGGTAATTTGGGGTGTGTTGATGAGAAACGAGTTCAAACTCTAAACAAATGCACTGCACGGGAATGCTTTTAGGTTCGAGAAATCAATCTGTAAGACTCTGGCCTAAACCAAGAAATGGTCGTTCCAGATTCAATTAGGTCACAAGGTGAAGGAGAAGGGTTGATCTTAGGGAGAGAGGCGGAGAAGGTGTTTGAGATCAGAGTGTTGAATTATGAAGGTGTGGCTGTTTATGACTTGTGTATCAGAAAATGGTTTCTGGCTACTTGTGTTGATAACACTTGTGTTTTTCGTGTTGTTGTTGAAATAGGCTGAAAGCCTATTTATACAAGTCATTGAGCGAAAAACTATGATCTTGTAGGAAGTGGAGGAGATTGAGTAATGGAGTAGTGGGGTTGTGTAGGTGGTGGTGATCGTCATGTTTCCAATATGAGGGAAAATTGGTCACTCTACTGCTGACCGTCCGTCTTTTCCTAACACTTTCTCGTAATGGGCGCGTTGCACGCCGCACGTTGTAAACCGCCAGACTAATACCCCAGTGAGCATCCCCCAGTTTGTGACACGTTTGATGTCTCGAGTAAGTGGGTCAAGTCGTGGGACTTTCCACGGAGAATAGCACATGATGCTATTAGGTGAAACAACTAAGTTTCTTATGAGGCCGACATAAAATATCGTATGTATTTGATGCATGTGAAGCATCGCATTTAAGCAGCTCAATTTAATCGATATGTATGATGCATCATTGTTTTAGAGCCTGATTGGATAAGTCACGGATAAGCGTCTTAAAAGGATAGCGGGGTCGACCACTTTGGGTGATCGTTCGAGTGTCATATGGGCAAACTACCATCTGGTCGATCACCCCCTGTGGAGGAGTGACGGCCAGTGTTCACAATGCCACTTTGTAAATTTTTTGAGAATAAATCTACACCATCCGACTAAGCTTGCGAAGTTGGATGGTCGTGATTGATTTGCGACAGTTTTTCAATGCCGTTGACGCGATTTTTAGGGTTTAGAGGCCGATCGACCAACTCCCTTTTGAGCAAGCGATTCGAGGTGTTGCATTTGGGTTTGAGTAGGTCGATCGACCATGTACAAAGGTGGGTTTCCAGGGAGCACGCTGACATCCTCTGGGTCACCTAAAATTAAATCTAATCCACTCAATTCCGCTGGCGAAGTTGGATGGTTGTGATTGATTTGTGGCAGTAGTGTGTTGCCGCAAACGTAATTTAGGGTTTCTAAAGCAGCGCGTTCACCCTACTTTGGGAGAACGATTTTATACGTTCTCGGCTTGCCGTGAGCAAGTTGATCAACCATGAGTGTAACTGGGCCGCCGGTGGACATGCCAACACTTCTTTGATCGCTCAAGATGCGATCTAAGGCGTCCAACTAGGCCGTCTAAATTAGACGGACGTGATGCGTTTTGAGACCGTCTTTGCCGGTCTGAGCTATTTTACGCAGCGTGAACGCCCATGTTTGGGGTAAGCGGTTGATCACTCTATAGGTTTGATGCGAGCAAATCGATCGACTAGGGCACTAGTGGGCCCACTGATGATCATGCTTGCGCTTCCTTAATTGTTCGTGGGAGGATCCAAGCCGTCCAACCAGGATGGCAAAGTTGGACGTTCGTGATGCTTCTAAGACTGTTTTGAACAGTCTAGATCGTTCGAGCTTTGTTTTTACGCAGCGCAAATGCCCATGTTCGGGTCAGCGTTTGAAACACTTGTGAATGGGCAACATGGAATTCGATCAACTAAAGGACTAGTGGGCTCGCCGGTGATTGCTACGGCGATTGCCTAGTTCTACTAGGAGTAAGCTATGCTTGTTAAACCGCGCGACCGATTCGTGTGTCCGTGATTGTTTTTGAGACATATATTGACAGTCTAGATTTTCTTTAAGAATAAATATGTGTTTAATCACGCTAACTTTAATTAAAAGTGTGTGAACGCGTTGATCTCTTTGTCAGAGAGATGTAGCCTGTTTGGGTATTTTTGCGCAGATCCCAATACTAGCAATTCGGTAGATTCATGCTACTCTGCTGAGAGTGAGCATTGATCGTCATGTCAGTATTGAGAGTTCGGCTGAGAACATAGCATGAAAAAATACCAGGCGCACAATGCATTAAATGGATAATGCTACTAGGAAAATTCATAGAATATTCGGGATTGTTGCACCATTCTGAATGAATTCCATACATATTGAATTTCTCAATGAGTGAAGAGATTTTTTACACTCATCACTTCTTAAATGGCTTTATACCCTTGCAGGGCGTCAGCGCATTAAATACAAGGTTTTACAATTTTAGCCCTATTCTAAAAACCACCATCAACATGAAGTCCCCTGCTTATCACGTAACAGTGACATTGTTGCAGGGTAAGCATTGGATGGTGACGGTTAAATATAAAACTTATTAGGCAAGGTAGACAGATGTTACCAGGATATAGGCCGGCTAGGTCTTTGAGCAAGTTACGCTTAACGAAGTATCAAGGCTTGCAGTGATCGTCCTCATATCATATGTCAATTTCCTCCAGGTAGATTTTGAAATTTTCTAAACTCCATTGTGCTCGATTGCAAGAGGCCTTGACTTAAGTTTCTTGGAGTCCGAACTGCTGAGTCGCAACGAAAATCTTCTTTAAACTCCTGAAAATTGACTGGAATGGAATTGTGTTCATTCTGACCCTTTATCTCATAGGCTCATTGTTGCCCTTCTGATTGCGATGATGAAATGCTTGGAATGCTTGTATCGGGAAAAATCTCCCGGAGTCTTTGAGTGAAGTAAACGAGCTGAGAGGCGTTCTGTGGCCGACGGACTACTATCAAGTCTTCAAGGACTTCGTTCTAAGCGACATCCTTTGAACCATCTTCTGAATCTTGGATGGTTATATGGAATGGGATGCGATTGAGCAGTCCCCAGTCACACATCATATTCGATGGCGTGGCTGGATACGTGAAACCATCTCCGATTTGTACTTTTCGAGTCTTTAATGCACATGTACGTCTTCATGTTGAGAATTTTCTGCGGCTCGTAAAGCTTCAACAGTGATGATGCTGATATTAGAAATAAACCGGTTGAGGGACGTGAATGCGTCCTGGCAGTCCCCAGGTGTAATTATCCCGAGCTTATTTTCTCTTGAAAGACATACTTCCATTGCATTTGCTGGTAAGGTTGGAGTGTCTTCAGCCTCTGAAGAGAGCGCTGAAGCGGCTTCGAGGGAGAGTGCTGAAGAAACTTTGAGAGAGAGCGTTGAAGCAGCTTCTTCCGGAGAGAGCGTCGAAGCAGCTTCAGGAGAGAGCGTGCGTTGAAGCGGCTTCTTCAGGAGAGAGCGTGCGTTGAAGCGGCTTCTTCAGGAGAGAGCGTACGTTGAAGCGGCTTCTGGAGAGAGAGTGTTGAAGCGGCTTCTTCTGGAGAGAGCGTGCGTTAAAGCGGTTTCTGGAGAGAGAGCGTTGAAGCGGCTTCTTCTTCATTTTGATTTTCCCTTGCAAATTACATGCTTCTTGATTGACCGTCTCTCTTGTGTTGAATAAGTCCTTGACTGACGGCGAAGGAATTTCATGCTGAGCCTCTGTCCCCAAGCGTGAGTTACCACTGTCCGTAGTGGTTGTTGCTATGGTGAACCTCTGGCTAGTATCAATCAACGAGTAACAACGGTTCTTGGCAGCACCTGTGATCAGAAGAGACTGGCAAGAAGAGGCGTGGTAGCTACTTGCACAATCTTGGCAGTCTTCATATAATGGTAGATATCGTCTCGTTATTAGAGGGAGAAGCTGATGATGGAACCAATAGCTTCCTTGATATTTCCTCATGCAACGGAAAGGAGGGAAACAGTCCCCTGACCACGAGTATCTACTGAGCTTTCAACTTCATAGATGTTTTCACGATGGGTTTTTGAAGAAATAATTTGGGAGAGAGTTGGAGTTGAACCCAATGTTGATGAGGGTAGTAAGAGTTGATGATCATGAGGACGTCTTTGCGCCTACATTGCATTTCATAGACATCCAGGCATATCGCTGGTCTTTAAATAATACATCTGCTACCTCGAATACGTCTACGTCTTTGGGCATCTTGGAATCATAATGACAGCGAGCTTGCGTCTCTCCAAATTCAGCATCTTTGATATGGGTAGTGCTAATCAATCTCCAGTGACGCTCCTTTGCCTTTATCATCTTTGGATCGTGTCTTTGAGAAATAGAAAAGTCTCCTCATGGGAATGACTTAATTAATAGGTTCTGCAAATATAATAAAGCTCTTGACATGGAGGGTCTGTGTGTACCTCTTAAGTCTCGGGCGCAACCTTCTTTGTTGACGCAACTACTTCTTCTACGGGAGACAAAATTCTGAAAGCGTCCCTCATAGATGTTGTTGCCGTCGAGCCAGATATGGAATATCTTAGACGTTGTTTTATTATTGTGGCAGTCGTGCATGTGATACTGGAGTTGAAGGGGGATATTTTAGACGCGCATGATGTTGTATCTATAAGGACCCTCAAGGTCGCCAACGTTATTAGACTAGTCAAGAGACGATTTAGCCGCTAACAACTCGATTAATTAAATGTGAACAATAATTAATAAAAATAATATAATAATAATTTGGAAATGAAATTAGTACCATTAGATAGATATCGAAAATTTAAGCGAAATGGACTACAAGAACGCGCAAATCAGACACCGGACGAAGAAGATACGAAGCTCGGAAGTTGGAGTAGAAATTAGTCAACCTTCCGTTGACCGTTGCTGTTGACCGAAAACATTGACCTGACTTTGGACGTTGAATTCCATGGACCGGACTTATGTTTTTGGATGAATCTTTCATTAGTAAAATAGTTAGCCCTTAGTAATGAGGTCAAGGTGGTAATATTAACGGTGTAAATATGGTGTAAAGAATAATTATGAAACTTAAAACTAATTAATTTGATTTCTTATCACCTTCACGTGAATTAAGGTGGAGGTGGAGAGTTGAAGAGAGAACATGGAAACAGAAGGAGAGGAAGGCATAGAGCTAGTTAATAAGTGTGAGGTGTTTTGTTTGAGAGAAAGATATATATAGAAGATAAATAAAGGTGATGGCAGTTTTAAGAGAGAAATAGAGTTCTTATAAGAAACCAAATAGGATATATATGTTGGTAATTGATGATTGAAAGATTGACATTGAAATTGAGATAGTGTATATATCAGTAGAGGGAAGGAAAAAGGATTAGTAGTTTTTTTTTTGAATGAAAGGGGAGTCAAACTTGGATAGAGAGTGAAGAAGAAGAAGCAACGTTGTTTAATTAAGATGATTGATGATAAACCATGATGATGATGAAAACTTGTAAACTAATCACGGTAATGTTTCTAGATGATCCTAGTATGTTTACATCAATTGGGTAGTGTTTTGATGTTGATAATAACCAAAATTAATCATTTTCTTAATATTTGAAAATCTATGATTTCATGTAGTGGTATTTTTTTCGTTGGACAAAAAATATAAACTTTTCTAGGTACCTTAGAGACATAATTAGACTTATCACTATAAATGATAATTATAGTCCGTCGGGTGATCTTTATGTTGATATACGGTTTGTCTCGTTTGGTTGAGTATCGAGTGAGATATCAGTGAGAGAAAAGTAGTCGACGCAGCCAATACCATGTAGAAACAGTCGCGATGATCAATATGTATGGGATCATTTAGATAGGTTAGAATAGGATATAGAAAATATTCAGTACGCATAAATTGTATAGGATGAACTCGTAATTCTAATGAGTTATAACTTGATTAATTTGGAGTTATATATCGTAATCTAGAGGCCTTAGAAGATGACCTCTCGTGTTGAGTTTTAAGTGAATACTTAGAATATTTTCAGAGAACTGTTGAAGAAGATGGCCGAGTCAGACCAAGTCAGTCGTGTCGGGTCGTGGGTTAGAGAAACGGGTTAATGGATCAGGTATGGGTTGACCCGATGGATCAGTAAATGGGTAGTGCGCTGGTTAGTGGTCCGTGCCGGATTAGGCCCGTGGGCTTGGGTTTAGGGACATATTAGTATTTTGATGTTTTGGACCCTTTATAGTCCGAATTAGCTTTACGTTCCTTCTGTAAAGTTGTAGGGTTTTTCGAAGACTTTCTGATGACACCCAATGTGACCCCATTTGGATAAGTAGATATTAATTTATGCCTAAAACACTTAATACCATGTTATAGAACCATTATTAAAACTAGAACCATTAGTCATTCCACTTAGCCTATGACTAGAGACTTGTATGAGATTATGATATGAGCCTTGTATGAGCCTTTTGGATAATCTCTTAGAGTGCTTGTGTGATTAACAATTACTCTTAATTAACAACTATCGATTCAAAGGATGAACCAGTGGAATGAGGATCTCAAGGTATGTGAGGCTTGTCATCAAAAAATGTGGGAATACTTTTAACTCTTTTGAAACCATTTTTGTTTTTTTACAAAAGTTTATGTTTTACAAACTCATGCTTTGGCTATTCGTGCATTTCATACATTGTTTAGTTTGTATTATGATTTGTTCTGTTGATTCTTTGAATCTTTCCATGAATTGGAAAGGACTTATAATGTTTGTCATTATGAATTGTTTTTGGAAATAAGCATTTCCACGTTTGGTATATATGATACGCTCCTTCATTTATATCTACATGAATTCAGCTTTTATGCTTATTAGGTGTGGAACCGGCATCAATATAGCTATGTAGGTGTGGAAAAACCCGACATCACTAATATATATTGTTTGAAGAATGAGTTTATCCATATAGATGTCTTGTTTATTTCAAGCGGATTGGTCACTTGTTGATGTTTAGGAAAACATGAATTGTTTTACAAATCTTGTTCATGATTTCTTTAAAGTTAAATGTTATTCATGCCGGGCACCCCTTCTAGGGATGATGTGCTCACCCTTTCCCACTTTCAGTTTCAGAGACAGATCAGAGTTGCGTTGCGAAAGCTTCGAGGAGTTGACTCCGTTAATTAGTTAACTTCTTCTATGTTTATTATGTTGTTTATTCTATTTGCAAATAAAATGACTATTGTATATATATCATTTGAGAGAAGTCCATGTATATATATTTCAGAGCGGGGTTAGTTTTGGGTTAAGTTTTATAGCAGATTTCTTAATTGAATGTCTAAGTAAATGATTTAGATTCTTAGTGCTTATTGATTTAGTTAATCTCTTGGTTTAGTTAGCTGCTAGCTTAGGGGGCGCTACAGTGTTGGTATCAGAGCTCACTATTAGATCTTATTTGGGAAAAGATAGAAATAGCCAGTGTCAGTTAGAGAACTAGATTAGTTTGGGTTGTGAGATAAATCTTAATCACTAAAAGCTATTTATAATTAAAAGAGTTATTTGATTGATTGATTTGTTTGTTTTCAACGAAGTAAAAATTGTAGGGTACACCAATAGATTTAGCTGATATGGATTTGAGAATAATTGATCTAAATAGTATGAACAGGTACACAATTCAATACTAAAAATAGTGAGATTAGTATTATTGATAAATCTTGAAAGTCACATATATACTCTTTAAGCACCTTGACATAAATGTTAATAATACTTTTGGGAGTCAATAATAATTGGAAGACTAGTTAGAATAAGAGTTCGACCATCGATGTTAATAATAAAAATATTATTATAATAATTATAGGATAGTAACAACAAAATGTAATTTTTATTAATAGTACAACTTAAGGATTATTTAGCAATAATATAAAATTTAATTACGAGTAACTTTTATCGGCCTAAGAAATAAGAAATAAATGTTATAATAATAATAAAATATTAATACCAAACGATTATGACAAATTTTTAGTGGTTATTTACTAATATCCAGTCACATAATGAAATAAACAAATAGATACATTGAAGATAATAGGTAATAATTCAGATAACTAAATTGTTTAAAATGTTGTGAATTATTTATATATTTTACGAAATAAATTATGATACTTACACCAATTACGATAAATAGAGACTAATTAACTTTAATAAATTAATAATTGGTTAATCCAGCAATGGGTAATAGTGAAGGTTGTGTCTTCTCTGTTCGTAGAAAGGCATTGTTGGGCTTGGCCAACCTTGACAGGGCAACTACATTCAGAGATGATCGATCATAGAAGTTTGATAATTCTTTAGTAAACCGATAGATAAAATTTTATTTAGAAAGATTTGAAGGATTCTTCCTTGAGTTAGAGACTCACATCTTATAAAATAGAAATTAGTGTAAGAAAAAGATTAGACTTCCTTGTTTGATAGTAATTAAATCAGCGTAGTTAAACCTAGAGCTACAAATTTTAATCTTCGTTGTAGAAAGCCATTTAGGTTTGTGCTTTGTTTTATGTTCTTTGCGCTTAGGCAAGAGATGGGATTATTCTATAAGGTGGGGAATATTTTTGAAGACTAGAAGGATGGTTTGATTTTATAGGACGAAAATGAATAAGGTGGGGAGAATGTAAGGACCTTCAAGGTCGTCAAGGTTATTAGACTAGTCAAGAGACGATTTAGCCTCTACCAACTCGATTAATTAAATGTGAACAATAATTAATAAAAATAATATAATAATAATTTGGAAATGAAATTAGTATCATTAGATAGATATCGAAAAGTTATGCGATATGGACTACAAGAACGCGCAAATCAGATACCGGACGAAGAAGATACGAAGCTCGAAAGTTGGAGTAGAAATTAGTCAACCTTCCGTTGACCGTTGCTGTTGACCGATAACATTGACCTGACTTTGGACATTGAATTACATGGACCGGACTTATGTTTTTGGTTGAACCTTTCATTAGTAAAATAGTTAGCCCTTAGTAATGAGGTCAAGGTGGTAATACTAACGGTGTAAATATGGTGTAAAGAATAATTATGAAACTTAAAACTAATTAATTTGATTTCTTATCATCTTCACGTGAATGAAGGTGGAGGTGGAGAGTTGAAGAGAAAACAGGGAAATAGAAGGAGAGGAAGGCAGAGAGCTAGTTAATAAGTGTGAGGTGTTTTGTTTGAGAGAAAAATATATATATAAGATAAATAAAGGTGATGGCAGTTTTAAGAGAGAAATAGAGTTCTTATGAGAAACCAAATAGGATATATAGGTTGGTAATTGATGATTGAAAGATTGACATTGAAATTGAGATAGTGTATATATCAGTAGAGGGAAGTAAAAATGATTAGTAGTTGTTTTTGAATGAAAGGGGAGTCTAACTTGGATAGAGAGAGAAGAAGAAGAAGTAACGTTGTTTAATTAAGATGATTGATGATAAACCATGATGATGATGAAAACTTGTAAACTAATCACGGTAATGTTTCTAGATGATGCTAGTATGTTTACATCAATTGGGTAGTGTTTTGATGTTGATAATAACCAAAATTAATCATGTTCTTAATATTTGAAAATCTATGATTTCATGTAGTGGTATTTTTTTCGTTGGACATAAAATATAAACTTTTCTAGGTAACTTAGAGACATAATTAGACTTATCCTATAAATGATAATTGTAGTCCGTCGGGTGGTCTTTATGTTGATATACGGTTTGTCTCGTTTGGTTGAGTATCGAGTGAGATACCAGTGAGAGAAAAGTAGTCGACGCAGCCAATACCATGTAGAAACAGTCGCGATGATCAATATGTATGGGATCATTTAGATAGGTTAGAATAGGATATAGAAAATATTCAGTACGCATAAATTGTATAGGATGAACTCGTAATTCTAATGAGTTATAACTTGATTAATTTGGAGTTATATATCGTAATCTAGAGGCCTTAGAAGATCACCTCTCGTGTTGAGTTTTAAGTGAATACTTAGAATATTTTCAGAGAACTGTTGAAGAAGATGGCCGAGTCAGACCAAGTCAGTCGTGTCGGGTCGTGGGTTAGAGAAACGGGTTAATGGATCAGGTATGGGTTGACCCGATGGATCAGTAAATGGGTAGTGGGATGGTTAGTGGTCCGTGCCGGATTAGGCCCATGGGCTTGGGTTTAGGGACATATTAGTATTTTGATGTTTTGGACCCTTTATAGTCCGAATTAGCTTTACGTTCCTTCTGTAAAGTTGTAGGGTTTTTCGAAGCCTTTCTGATGACACCCAATCTGACCCCATTTGGATAAGTAGATATTAATTTATGCCTAAAACACTTAATACCATGTTATAGAACCATTATTAAAACTAGAACCATTAGTCATTCCACTTAGCCTATGACTAGAGACTTGTATGAGATTATGATATGAGCCTTGTATGATCCTTTTGGATAATCTCTTAGAGTGCTTGTGTGATTAACAATTACTCTTAATTAACAACTATCGATTCAAAGGATGAACCAGTGGAATGAGGATCTCAAGGTATGTGAGGCTTGTCATCAAAAAAGGTGGGAATACTTTTAACTCTTTTGAAACCATTTTTGTTTTTTTACAAAAGTTTATGTTTTACAAACTCATGCTTTGTCTATTCGTGCATTTCATACATTGTTTAGTTTGTATTATGATTTGTTCTGTTGATTCTTTGAATCTTTCCATGAATTGGAAAGGACTTATAATGTTTGTCATTATGAATTGTTTTTGGAAATAAGCATTTCCACGTTTGGTATATAGGATACGCTCCTTCATTTATATCTACATGAATTCAGCTTTTATGCTTATTAGGTGTGGAACCGGCATCAATATAGCTATGTAGGTGTGGAAAAACCCGACATCACTAATATATATTGTTTGAAGAATGACTTTGTCCATATAGATGTTTTGTTTATTTCAAGCGGATTGGTCACTTGTTGATGTTTAGGAAAACATGAATTGTTTTACAAATCTTGTTCATGATTTCTTTAAAGTTAAATGTTATTCATGCCGGGCACCCCTTCTAGGGATGATGTGCTCACCCTTTCCCACTTTCAGTTTCAGAGACAGATCAGAGTTGCGTTGCGAAAGCTTCGAGGAGTTGACTCCGTTAATTAGTTAACTTCTTCTATGTTTATTATGTTGTTTATTCTATTTGCAAATAAAATGACTATTGTATATATATATCATTTGAGAGAAGTCCATGTATATATATTTCAGAGCGGGGTTAGTTTTGGGTTAAGTTTTATAGCAGATTTCTTAATTGAATGTCTAAGTAAATGATTTAGATTCTTAGTGCTTATTGATTTAGTTAATCTCTTGGTTTAGTTAGCTGCTAGCTTAGGGGGCGCTACAGTGTTGGTATCAGAGCTCACTATTAGATCTTATTTGGGAAAAGATAGAAATAGCCAGTGTCAGTTAGAGAACTAGATTAGTTTGGGTTGTGAGATAAATCTTAATAACTAAAAGCTATTTATAATTAAAAGAGTTATTTGATTGATTGATTTGTTTGTTTTCAACGAAGTAAAAATTGTAGGGTACACCAATAGATTTAGCTGATATGGATTTGAGAATAATTGATCTAAATAGTATGAACAGGTACACAATTCAATACTAAAAATAGTGAGATTAGTATTATTGATAAATCTTGAAAGTCACATATATACTCTTTAAGCACCTTGACATAAATGTTAATAATACTTTTGGGAGTCAATAATAATTGGAAGACTAGTTAGAATAAGAGTTCGACCATCGATGTTAATAATAAAAATATTATTATAATAATTATAGGATAGTAACAACAAAATGTAATTTTTATTAATAGTACAACTTAAGGATTATTTAGCAATAATATAAAATTTAATTACGAGTAACTTTTATCGGCCTAAGAAATAAGAAATAAATGTTATAATAATAATAAAATATTGATACCAAACGATTATGACAAATTTTTAGTGGTTATTTACTAATATCCAGTCACATAATGAAATAAACAAATAGATACATTGAAGATAATAGGTAATAATTCAGATAACTAAATTGTTTAAAATGTTGTGAATTATTTATATATTTTACGAAATAAATTATGATACTTACACCAATTACGATAAATAGAGACTAATTAACTTTAATAAATTAATAATTGGTTAATCCAGCACTGGGTAATAGTGAAGGTTGTGTCTTCTCTGTTCGTAGAAAGGCATTGTTGGGCTTGGCCAACCTTGACAGGGCAACTACATTCAGAGATGATCGATCATAGAAGTTTGATAATTCTTTAGTAAACCGATAGATAAAATTTTATTTAGAAAGATTTGAAGGATTCTTCCTTGAGTTAGAGACTCACATCTTATAAAATAGAAATTAGTGTAAGAAAAAGATTAGACTTCCTTGTTTGATAGTAATTAAATCAGCGTAGTTAAACCTAGAGCTACAAATTTTAATCTTCGTTGTAGAAAGCCATTTAGGTTTGTGCTTTGTTTTATATTCTTTGCGCTTAGGCAAGAGATGGGATTATTCTATAAGGTGGGGAGTATTTTTGAAGACTAAAAGGATGGTTTGATTTTATAGGACGAAAATGAATAAGGTATGGAAAATGTAAGGACCTTCAAGGTCGTCAAGGTTATTAGACTAGTCAAGAGACGATTTAGCCTCTACCAACTCGATTAATTAAATGTGAACAATAATTAATAAAAATAATATAATAATAATTTGGAAATAAAATTAGTATCATTAGATAGATATCGAAAAGTTATGCAAAATGGACTACCATAACGGGCAAATCAGATACCGGACGAAGAAGATACGAAGCTCGAAAGTTGGAGTAGAAATTAGTCAACCTTCCGTTGACCGTTGCTGTTGACCGATAACATTGACCTGACTTTGGACATTGAATTACATGGACCGGACTTATGTTTTTGGTTGAACCTTTCATTAGTAAAATAGTTAGCCCTTAGTAATGAGGTCAAGGTGGTAATACTAACGGTGTAAATATGGTGTAAAGAATAATTATGAAACTTAAAACTAATTAATTTGATTTCTTATCATCTTCACGTGAATGAAGGTGGAGGTGGAGAGTTGAAGAGAAAACAGGGAAATAGAAGGAGAGGAAGGCAGAGAGCTAGTTAATAAGTGTGAGGTGTTTTGTTTGAGAGAAAAATATATATATAAGATAAATAAAGGTGATGGCAGTTTTAAGAGAGAAATAGAGTTCTTATGAGAAACCAAATAGGATATATAGGTTGGTAATTGATGATTGAAAGATTGACATTGAAATTGAGATAGTGTATATATCAGTAGAGGGAAGTAAAAATGATTAGTAGTTGTTTTTGAATGAAAGGGGAGTCTAACTTGGATAGAGAGAGAAGAAGAAGAAGTAACGTTGTTTAATTAAGATGATTGATGATAAACCATGATGATGATGAAAACTTGTAAACTAATCACGGTAATGTTTCTAGATGATCCTAGTATGTTTACATCAATTGGGTAGTGTTTTGATGTTGATAATAACCAAAATTAATCATGTTCTTAATATTTGAAAATCTATGATTTCATGTAGTGGTATTTTTTTCGTTGGACATAAAATATAAACTTTTCTAGGTAACTTAGAGACATAATTAGACTTATCCTATAAATGATAATTGTAGTCCGTCGGGTGGTCTTTATGTTGATATACGGTTTGTCTCGTTTGGTTGAGTATCGAGTGAGATACCAGTGAGAGAAAAGTAGTCGACGCAGCCAATACCATGTAGAAACAGTCGCGATGATCAATATGTATGGGATCATTTAGATAGGTTAGAATAGGATATGGAAAATATTCAGTACGCATAAATTGTATAGGATGAACTCGTAATTCTAATGAGTTATAACTTGATTAATTTGGAGTTATATATCGTAATCTAGAGGCCTTAGAAGATGACCTCTCGTGTTGAGTTTTAAGTGAATACTTAGAATATTTTCAGAGAACTGTTGAAGAAGATGGCCGAGTCAGACCAAGTCAGTCGTGTCGGGTCGTGGGTTAGAGAAACGGGTTAATGGATCAGGTATGGGTTGACCCGATGGATCAGTAAATGGGTAGTGGGCTGGTTAGTGATCCGTGCCGGATTAGGCCCATGGGCTTGGGTTTAGGGACATATTAGTATTTTGATGTTTTGGACCCTTTATAGTCCGAATTAGCTTTACGTTCCTTCTGTAAAGTTGTAGGGTTTTTCGAAGCCTTTCTGATGACACCCAATCTGACCCCATTTGGATAAGTAGATATTAATTTATGCCTAAAACACTTAATACCATGTTATAGAACCATTATTAAAACTAGAACCATTAGTCATTCCACTTAGCCTATGACTAGAGACTTGTATGAGATTATGATATGAGCCTTGTATGAGCCTTTTGGATAATCTCTTAGAGTGCTTGTGTGATTAACAATTACTCTTAATTAACAACTATCGATTCAAAGGATGAACCAGTGGAATGAGGATCTCAAGGTATGTGAGGCTTGTCATCAAAAAAGGTGGGAATACTTTTAACTCTTTTGAAACCATTTTTGTTTTTTTACAAAAGTTTATGTTTTACAAACTCATGCTTTGTCTATTCGTGCATTTCATACATTGTTTAGTTTGTATTATGATTTGTTCTGTTGATTCTTTGAATCTTTCCATGAATTGGAAAGGACTTATAATGTTTGTCATTATGAATTGTTTTTGGAAATAAGCATTTCCACGTTTGGTATATAGGATACGCTCCTTCATTTATATCTACATGAATTCAGCTTTTATGCTTATTAGGTGTGGAACCGGCATCAATATAGCTATGTAGGTGTGGAAAAACCCGGCATCACTAATATATATTGTTTGAAGAATGAGTTTGTCCATATAGATGTTTTGTTTATTTCAAGCGGATTGGTCACTTGTTGATGTTTAGGAAAACATGAATTGTTTTACAAATCTTGTTCATGATTTCTTTAAAGTTAAATGTTATTCATGCCGGGCACCCCTTCTAGGGATGATGTGCTCACCCTTTCCCACTTTCAGTTTCAGAGACAGATCAGAGTTGCGTTGCGAAAGCTTCGAGGAGTTGACTCCGTTAATTAGTTAACTTCTTCTATGTTTATTATGTTGTTTATTCTATTTGCAAATAAAATGACTATTGTATATATATCATTTGAGAGAAGTCCATGTATATATATTTCAGAGCGGGGTTAGTTTTGGGTTAAGTTTTATAGCAGATTTCTTAATTGAATGTCTAAGTAAATGATTTAGATTCTTAGTGCTTATTGATTTAGTTAATCTCTTGGTTTAGTTAGCTGCTAGCTTAGGGGGCGCTACAGTGTTGGTATCAGAGCTCACTATTAGATCTTATTTGGGAAAAGATAGAAATAGCCAGTGTCAGTTAGAGAACTAGATTAGTTTGGGTTGTGAGATAAATCTTAATCACTAAAAGCTATTTATAATTAAAAGAGTTATTTGATTGAATGATTTGTTTGTTTTCAACGAAGTAAAAATTGTAGGGTACACCAATAGATTTAGCTGATATGGATTTGAGAATAATTGATCTAAATAGTATGAACAGGTACACAATTCAATACTAAAAATAGTGAGATTAGTATTATTGATAAATCTTGAAAGTCACATATATACTCTTTAAGCACCTTGACATAAATGTTAATAATACTTTTGGGAGTCAATAATAATTGGAAGACTAGTTAGAATAAGAGTTCGACCATCGATGTTAATAATAAAAATATTATTATAATAATTATAGGATAGTAACAACAAAATGTAATTTTTATTAATAGTACAACTTAAGGATTATTTAGCAATAATATAAAATTTAATTACGAGTAACTTTTATCGGCCTAAGAAATAAGAAATAAATGTTATAATAATAATAAAATATTGATACCAAACGATTATGACAAATTTTTAGTGGTTATTTACTAATATCCAGTCACATAATGAAATAAACAAATAGATACATTGAAGATAATAGGTAATAATTCAGATAACTAAATTGTTTAAAATGTTGTGAATTATTTATATATTTTACGAAATAAATTATGATACTTACACCAATTACGATAAATAGAGACTAATTAACTTTAATAAATTAATAATTGGTTAATCCAGCACTGGGTAATAGTGAAGGTTGTGTCTTCTCTGTTCGTAGAAAGGCATTGTTGGGCTTGGCCAACCTTGACAGGGCAACTACATTCAGAGATGATCGATCATAGAAGTTTGATAATTCTTTAGTAAACCGATAGATAAAATTTTATTTAGAAAGATTTGAAGGATTCTTCCTTGAGTTAGAGACTCACATCTTATAAAATAGAAATTAGTGTAAGAAAAAGATTAGACTTCCTTGTTTGATAGTAATTAAATCAGCGTAGTTAAACCTAGAGCTACAAATTTTAATCTTCGTTGTAGAAAGCCATTTAGGTTTGTGCTTTGTTTTATATTCTTTGCGCTTAGGCAAGAGATGGGATTATTCTATAAGGTGGGGAGTATTTTTGAAGACTAAAAGGATGGTTTGATTTTATAGGACGAAAATGAATAAGGTATGGAAAATGTAAGGACCTTCAAGGTCGTCAAGGTTATTAGACTAGTCAAGAGACGATTTAGCCTCTACCAACTCGATTAATTAAATGTGAACAATAATTAATAAAAATAATATAATAATAATTTGGAAATAAAATTAGTATCATTAGATAGATATCGAAAAGTTATGCAAAATGGACTACCATAACGGGCAAATCAGATACCGGACGAAGAAGATACGAAGCTCGAAAGTTGGAGTAGAAATTAGTCAACCTTCCGTTGACCGTTGCTGTTGACCGATAACATTGACCTGACTTTGGACATTGAATTACATGGACCGGACTTATGTTTTTGGTTGAACCTTTCATTAGTAAAATAGTTAGCCCTTAGTAATGAGGTCAAGGTGGTAATACTAACGGTGTAAATATGGTGTAAAGAATAATTATGAAACTTAAAACTAATTAATTTGATTTCTTATCATCTTCACGTGAATGAAGGTGGAGGTGGAGAGTTGAAGAGAAAACAGGGAAATAGAAGGAGAGGAAGGCAGAGAGCTAGTTAATAAGTGTGAGGTGTTTTGTTTGAGAGAAAAATATATATATAAGATAAATAAAGGTGATGGCAGTTTTAAGAGAGAAATAGAGTTCTTATGAGAAACCAAATAGGATATATAGGTTGGTAATTGATGATTGAAAGATTGACATTGAAATTGAGATAGTGTATATATCAGTAGAGGGAAGTAAAAATGATTAGTAGTTGTTTTTGAATGAAAGGGGAGTCTAACTTGGATAGAGAGAGAAGAAGAAGAAGTAACGTTGTTTAATTAAGATGATTGATGATAAACCATGATGATGATGAAAACTTGTAAACTAATCACGGTAATGTTTCTAGATGATCCTAGTATGTTTACATCAATTGGGTAGTGTTTTGATGTTGATAATAACCAAAATTAATCATGTTCTTAATATTTGAAAATCTATGATTTCATGTAGTGGTATTTTTTTCGTTGGACATAAAATATAAACTTTTCTAGGTAACTTAGAGACATAATTAGACTTATCCTATAAATGATAATTGTAGTCCGTCGGGTGGTCTTTATGTTGATATACGGTTTGTCTCGTTTGGTTGAGTATCGAGTGAGATACCAGTGAGAGAAAAGTAGTCGACGCAGCCAATACCATGTAGAAACAGTCGCGATGATCAATATGTATGGGATCATTTAGATAGGTTAGAATAGGATATAGAAAATATTCAGTACGCATAAATTGTATAGGATGAACTCGTAATTCTAATGAGTTATAACTTGATTAATTTGGAGTTATATATCGTAATCTAGAGGCCTTAGAAGATCACCTCTCGTGTTGAGTTTTAAGTGAATACTTAGAATATTTTCAGAGAACTGTTGAAGAAGATGGCCGAGTCAGACCAAGTCAGTCGTGTCGGGTCGTGGGTTAGAGAAACGGGTTAATGGATCAGGTATGGGTTGACCCGATGGATCAGTAAATGGGTAGTGGGATGGTTAGTGGTCCGTGCCGGATTAGGCCCATGGGCTTGGGTTTAGGGACATATTAGTATTTTGATGTTTTGGACCCTTTATATTCCGAATTAGCTTTACGTTCCTTCTGTAAAGTTGTAGGGTTTTTCGAAGCCTTTCTGATGACACCCAATCTGACCCCATTTGGATAAGTAGATATTAATTTATGCCTAAAACACTTAATACCATGTTATAGAACCATTATTAAAACTAGAACCATTAGTCATTCCACTTAGCCTATGACTAGAGACTTGTATGAGATTATGATATGAGCCTTGTATGAGCCTTTTGGATAATCTCTTAGAGTGCTTGTGTGATTAACAATTACTCTTAATTAACAACTATCGATTCAAAGGATGAACCAGTGGAATGAGGATCTCAAGGTATGTGAGGCTTGTCATCAAAAAAGGTGGGAATACTTTTAACTCTTTTGAAACCATTTTTATTTTTTTACAAAAGTTTATGTTTTACAAACTCATGCTTTGTCTATTCGTGCATTTCATACATTGTTTAGTTTGTATTATGATTTGTTCTGTTGATTCTTTGAATCTTTCCATGAATTGGAAAGGACTTATAATGTTTGTCATTATGAATTGTTTTTGGAAATAAGCATTTCCACGTTTGGTATATAGGATACGCTCCTTCATTTATATCTACATGAATTCAGCTTTTATGCTTATTAGGTGTGGAACCGGCATCAATATAGCTATGTAGGTGTGGAAAAACCCGGCATCACTAATATATATTGTTTGAAGAATGAGTTTGTCCATATAGATGTTTTGTTTATTTCAAGCGGATTGGTCACTTGTTGATGTTTAGGAAAACATGAATTGTTTTACAAATCTTGTTCATGATTTCTTTAAAGTTAAATGTTATTCATGCCGGGCACCCCTTCTAGGGATGATGTGCTCACCCTTTCCCACTTTCAGTTTCAGAGACAGATCAGAGTTGCGTTGCGAAAGCTTCGAGGAGTTGACTCCGTTAATTAGTTAACTTCTTCTATGTTTATTATGTTGTTTATTCTATTTGCAAATAAAATGACTATTGTATATATATCATTTGAGAGAAGTCCATGTATATATATTTCAGAGCGGGGTTAGTTTTGGGTTAAGTTTTATAGCAGATTTCTTAATTGAATGTCTAAGTAAATGATTTAGATTCTTAGTGCTTATTGATTTAGTTAATCTCTTGGTTTAGTTAGCTGCTAGCTTAGGGGGCGCTACAGTGTTGGTATCAGAGCTCACTATTAGATCTTATTTGGGAAAAGATAGAAATAGCCAGTGTCAGTTAGAGAACTAGATTAGTTTGGGTTGTGAGATAAATCTTAATCACTAAAAGCTATTTATAATTAAAAGAGTTATTTGATTGAATGATTTGTTTGTTTTCAACGAAGTAAAAATTGTAGGGTACACCAATAGATTTAGCTGATATGGATTTGAGAATAATTGATCTAAATAGTATGAACAGGTACACAATTCAATACTAAAAATAGTGAGATTAGTATTATTGATAAATCTTGAAAGTCACATATATACTCTTTAAGCACCTTGACATAAATGTTAATAATACTTTTGGGAGTCAATAATAATTGGAAGACTAGTTAGAATAAGAGTTCGACCATCGATGTTAATAATAAAAATATTATTATAATAATTATAGGATAGTAACAACAAAATGTAATTTTTATTAATAGTACAACTTAAGGATTATTTAGCAATAATATAAAATTTAATTACGAGTAACTTTTATCGGCCTAAGAAATAAGAAATAAATGTTATAATAATAATAAAATATTAATACCAAACGATTATGACAAATTTTTAGTGGTTATTTACTAATATCCAGTCACATAATGAAATAAACAAATAGATACATTGAAGATAATAGGTAATAATTCAGATAACTAAATTGTTTAAAATGTTGTGAATTATTTATATATTTTACGAAATAAATTATGATACTTACACCAATTACGATAAATAGAGACTAATTAACTTTAATAAATTAATAATTGGTTAATCCAGCAATGGGTAATAGTGAAGGTTGTGTCTTCTCTGTTCGTAGAAAGGCATTGTTGGGCTTGGCCAACCTTGACAGGGCAACTACATTCAGAGATGATCGATCATAGAAGTTTGATAATTCTTTAGTAAACCGATAGATAAAATTTTATTTAGAAAGATTTGAAGGATTCTTCCTTGAGTTAGAGACTCACATCTTATAAAATAGAAATTAGTGTAAGAAAAAGATTAGACTTCCTTGTTTGATAGTAATTAAATCAGCGTAGTTAAACCTAGAGCTACAAATTTTAATCTTCGTTGTAGAAAGCCATTTAGGTTTGTGCTTTGTTTTATGTTCTTTGCGCTTAGGCAAGAGATGGGATTATTCTATAAGGTGGGGAGTATTTTTGAAGACTAAAAGGATGGTTTGATTTTATAGGACGAAAATGAATAAGGTATGGAAAATGTAAGGACCTTCAAGTTTGTCAAGGTTATTAGACTAGTCAAGAGACGATTTAGCCTCTACCAACTCGATTAATTAAATGTGAACAATAATTAATAAAAATAATATAATAATAATTTGGAAATAAAATTAGTATCATTAGATAGATATCGAAAAGTTATGCAAAATGGACTACCATAACGAGCAAATCAGATACCGGACGAAGAAGATACGAAGCTCGAAAATTGGAGTAGAAATTAGTCAACCTTCCGTTGACCGTTGCTGTTGACCGATAACATTGACCTGACTTTGGACATTGAATTACATGGACCGGACTTATGTTTTTGGTTGAACCTTTCATTAGTAAAATAGTTAGCCCTTAGTAATGAGGTCAAGGTGGTAATACTAACGGTGTAAATATGGTGTAAAGAATAATTATGAAACTTAAAACTAATTAATTTGATTTCTTATCATCTTCACGTGAATGAAGGTGGAGGTGGAGAGTTGAAGAGAAAACAGGGAAATAGAAGGAGAGGAAGGCAGAGAGCTAGTTAATAAGTGTGAGGTGTTTTGTTTGAGAGTAAAATATATATAGAAGATAAATAAAGGTGATGGCAGTTTTAAGAGAGAAATAGAGTTCTTATGAGAAACCAAATAGGATATATAGGTTGGTAATTGATGATTGAAAGATTGACATTGAAATTGAGATAGTGTATCTATCAGTAGAGGGAAGGAAAAAGGATTAGTAGTTGTTTTTGAATGAAAGGGGAGTCTAACTTGGATAGAGAGTGAAGAAGAAGAAGCAACGTTGTTTAATTAAGAAGATTGATGATAAACCATAATGATGATGAAAACTTGTAAACTAATCACGGTAATGTTTCTAGATGACCCTAGTTTGTTTATATCAATTGGGTAGTGTTTTGATGTTGATAATAACCAAAATTAATCATGTTCTTAATATTTGAAAATCTATGATTTCATGTAGTGGTATTTTGTTATTGGACATAAAATATAGACTTTTCTAGGTACCTTAGAGACATAATTAGACTTATCACTATAAATGATAATTGTAGTCCGTCGGGTGGTATTTATGTTGATATACGGTTTGTCTCGTTTGGTTGAGTATCGAGTGAGATATCAGTGATAGAAAAGTAGTCGACGCAGCCAATACCATGTAGAAACAGTCGCGATGATCAATATGTATGGGATTATTTAGATAGGTTAGAATAGGATATAGAAAATATTCAGTACGCATAAATTGTATAGGATGAACTCGTAATTCTAATGAGTTATACCTTGATTAATTTGGAGTTATATATCGTAATCTAGAGGCCTTAGAAGATGATCTCTCGTGCTGAGTTTTAAGTGAATACTTAAGAAAATTTTCAGAGAACTGTTGAAGAAGATGGCCGAGTCAGACCAAGTCAGTCATGTCGGGTCGTGGGTTAGAGAAACGGGTTAATGGATCAGGTATGGGTTGACCCGATGGATCAGTAAATGGGTAGTGGGCTCGTTAGTGGTCAGTGCCGGATTAGGCCCATGGGCTTGGGTTTAGGGACATATTAGTATTTTGATGTTTTGGACCCTCTATATTCCGAATTAGCTTTACGTTTCTTCTGTAAAGTTGTAGGGTTTTTCGAAGGCTTTCTGATGACACCCAATTTGACCCCATTCGGATAAGTAGATATAATTTATGCCTAGAACACTTAATACCATGTTATAGAACCATTATTAAAACTAGAACCATTAGTCATTCCACTTAGCCTATAACTAGAGACTTGTATGAGATTATGATATGAGCCTTGTATGAGCCTTTTGGATAATCTCTTAGAGTGCTTGTGTGATTAACAATTACTCTTAATTAACAACGATCGATTCAAAGGATGAACCAGTGGAATGAGGATCTCAAGGTATGTGAGGCTTGTCATCAAAAAAGGTGGGAATACTTTTAACTCTTTTGAAACCATTTTTTTTTTTTACAAAAGTTTATGTTTTACAAACTCATGCTTTGTCTATTCGTGCATTCATACATTGTTTAGTTTGTATTATGATTGTTGATTCTTTTAATCTTTCCATGAATTAGAAAGGACTTATAATGTTTGTCATTATGAATTGTTTTTGGAAATAAGCATTTCCACGTTTGGTATATAGGATACGCTCCTTCATTTATATCTACATGAATTCAGCTTTTATGCTTATTAGGTGTGGAACAACCCGGCATCAATATAGCTATGTAGGTGTGGAAAAACCCGGCATCACTAATATATATTGTTTGAAGAATGAGTTTGTCCATATACATGTTTTGTTTATTTCAAGCGACTTGGTCACTTGTTGATGTTTGGGAAAACATGATTTGTTTTCCAAATCTTGCTCATGATTTCTTTAAAGTTAAATGTTATTCCTGCTGGGCACCCCTTCTAGGGATGATGTGCTCACCCTTTCCCATTTTCAGTTTCAGAGACAGATCAGAGTTGCGTAGCGAAAGCTTCGAGGAGTTGACTCCGTTAATTAATTAACTTCTGCTATGTTTATTATGTTGTTTATTCTATTTGCAAATAAAATGACTATTGTATATATATCATTTGAGAGACGTTCATGTATATATATTTCAGAGCGGGGTTAGCTTTGGGTTAATTTTTATAGCAGATTTCTTAATTGAATGTCTAAGTAAATAGTTTAGATTCTTAGTGCTTCTTGATTTAGTTATTCTCTTGGTTTAGTTAGCTGCTAGCTTAGGGGGCGCTACAATGTTGGTATCAGAGCTCACTATTAGATCTTTTTTGGGAAAAGATAGAAATAGCCAGTGTCAGTTAGAGAACTAGATTAGTTTGGGTTGTGAGATAAATATTAATCACTAAAAGCTATCTATAATTAAAAGAGTTATTTGATTAATTGATTTGTTTGTTTGCAATGAAGTAAAAATTGTAGGGTACACCAATAGATTTAGCTGATATGGATTTGAGAATAATTGATCTAAATAGTATGAACAGGTACACAATTCAATACCAAAAATAGTGAGATTAGTATTATTGATAAATCTTGAAAGTCACATATATACTTTTTAAGCACCTTGACATAAATGTTAATAATACTTTTGGGACTCAATAATAATTGGAAGACTAGTTAGAATAAGAGTTCGACAATCGATGTTAATAATAAAAATATTATTATAATAATTATAGGATAGTAACAAAAAAATGTAATTTTTATTAATAATACAACTTAAGGATTATTTAGCAATAATATAAAATTTAATTACGAGTAACTTTTATCGGCCTAAGAAATAAGAAATAAATGTTATAATAATAATAAAATATTAATACCAAACGATTATGACAAATTTTTAGTGGTTATTTACTAATATCCAGTCACATAATGAAATAAACAAATAGATACATTGAAGATAATAGGTAATAATTCAGATAACTAAATTGTTTAAAATGTTGTGAATTATTTATATATTTTACGAAATAAATTATGATACTTACACCAATTACGATAAATAGAGACTAATTAACTTTAATAAATTAATAATTGGTTCAATAATAGTTAACCAAAAGGTTATCCATATGAGCATTTCATATCAACCAAGTTCTTCTTCACCATAACTAGTTCAAATGAATTCAAATGAAATAGTTAAAGAGTTGTTCAATTGCAAGGAAATCTTATGTACTACATAAGACACAATTGAAGCAAAGATGATTTGATTCACTTGAATCTGTTCATGAACTTTTATAGCCACGGTTTGCTAACTGCATTCCTTAGTCTTTTTAAGTTTAAGTTCAGAAATCATCTTTAGATATATAACCTCCTTAAGTTCGCATACTAGGTTCGCGGGCTTAAGCAACCAGGCAGAGTTTACAAACTCCAGTAGAAAATCTCGGTAAAAGATCTTCCGCCGGTTCGCGGATTGGTTTCGCGGACGCAACTAGTTCGTCAATTCTAGCAGAATTTCTCGATATGAGAAGTTCGGCAGTTCGCGGACTGAGTTCGTGGACTTGGCGAAACCATTCTTCCGGTTTCTCTTGATCAACAAAGTTCGCAAACTTTGGTTCAAGAAATATGACTTATACATAAATGTGTTTCCACAACAATGCTTATGTCCATCATTGGTTATGTAATCTAAACTCTCATTTCAATCATTGAAACATTCTTAGAGGACGTTATATAGTTGTTAAACCTTTTCTTGTCAAATCAATTTTCAAAGTGATTGAAACATATCATGACTTTTGTCACTAGGTAAATATAAAATTGATCGAAGCGAAACGCTTACCAACACATATTTCGAGATATAGATAGGCGAGGTATACTCGGCTCGAAATACCAAATGTGTATAATCCAAGTCTATATATATAGCATACGACTTCTTGTCTCAAAGAGTATGAGATAGAGTAGATATACTTTTGTGTGATAGATAAGTTCAAGTCTTCACATACCTTTTTGTCGATAAGTTCCACCGGTTCCTTGAGTAGTTCTTCTGCTTGTACGATGAATCGCCAAGAAGTCCTTGAGCTCAACTACACTTTCTATCCTAATCCGAGACTTAGCTATAATAGACTAGAAATGAAGACTTATAGTTTTGATCACTAACATTGAAAAACATGCTTGAGATAGAAACGCATGCGAGTTCGACCGAGCAATGCTCTAACAATCTCCCCTTTTGTCAATTTTAGTGACAAAACTATCAATACATATGGAATACAAAAAAGATAAAGAAACTTTGGTAGCTCCTATTACACATGTCTAATCTTCAACATTCCTCGAAATCTTCGTCATTTGCAAGTACTCCGATGATCCCAAAGGTTGTAAGTTTAGCATCACCGTTGTTGAAGATCTGTAGCTATAACAATGAGAAAGCATCGGTCTCGATCATTGTTATATAGTGTCATAGTATTAATACACAGTGTCAAAGTCCAATTGTATCACAACTTCAAAAATAATACTATGGTGATATGTATCACTCCCCCTTAGTCAATACTCTATCTCACATGGGAACCACTCCCCCTTACACAATGATCCTAAAACCATATGTATTTGTAGTGTGAACTACATATTAATTCTCCCCTTTTTTGTCAATAAAATTTGCAAAGGTACAAGAACGGGATCATAATGAAATTTTCGTAAGAGACATTTCATGACTAAAATAAAATATATACCATCTAATTTATATGCAATCATATAGCCGCAGATAATAGCATTCATCAAGAAGTTTAAAAATACAAGATAACCCCTCTAATATTCCACAGCCGCACTCCCCTTAAGATATTACCATTAAGCACAAGTTCAAAAGAACCCTCCCCCATTTGATGTCATTCCCGAAAGAACAACAAGAGCGACCTTAATTTCGAAAGAAAAGAAGGATTTTTGTTGGACACCAAAAACCATGAGATTGATTTTATATATCCAAAAACTCAATCAAATTAATCACAAGTAAACCCATGATTAATTTACTCGGAATACACAATCTAATTAAACACAAAAAGTGATCAATTCAATTGATTGTGCTCAACATAAGAGAACATATGGAGACACGAAAATACTCAACTAGATTAATTACAAGAGAACCCATAATTAATCTAATCGGAATACACAACCAAACTAATCACAAAAGTAATCAATTTAACTGTCATTTGTTTTGCTCGACATAAGAAAACTTACGGAGCAATAACTAAATAACCAAACAAGATGATTAATTTAGTTCAATATGCTCGACATAACATATCTTACGGAACACCAACTAAGCTAATAAATCAACTTGGTTGTTTAATGCTCAACATAAGATGCATTACGGAGCCTCACAGTAATACATAAAATATGGATCAGGGATGATCAATACTGCGGAATACACAAGGATTCATTCTATTTTCATAACGACATATAACATACATAATCTTTGTGAACAAAAGATTTTAATCTATCTTCCATAAAAAATATGACATAATAGGCTTAACTTTTGTTTGTCGAAGGTTCATCGATCTTCTATCAGTACTTGCATATCGACATATGAAAGAGATAACTTTCGACAAGGTATGGGACAATAATAGTTCACGGACGCAAACACACATATCCCATAACAAATTGATCTTCCAAAAACTTTAGAGTTTAAATAAATAAATCTAAAACATGAAGATGAAAAAATGTTTGGACATAGCTATGTGTACTCACAATAATGGCTATTCAAAACTCTAGTAATCCTTCTCAAAAACAAGAATAAATTCTCATAATAAGTTTCCTAGGCATCAAGACAAACTCGTAATGCACATACAAGATGATTTGTCCTTAGAGGGTAGAATCAATTTTTTTCGCACGTATTTACACCAAGAATAGCTACCAAAGGCGTATAAAAATATTTTCTTAACAAAGAAGAACATAGAAAGTCATTAACGACCATGCACCATAGTTCACAAGATGATTGTGAACATTCAAGAATCCCATAGCAAAGTGTACTACTTCCCATTCTTGAACTTCCTTCTTTGTGATTCACCAACAACATTCTTGTAAAAGCTACAAATGAGATTATATGAGTATTACTCCAAGAATCCAAGTGCACAAGTCAAATAGAAGTGGAACAAGTGCGTCGAAACAGAGTAAAACACTCAAAAACAAGAGACAAGACAAAGACCAATCTTAACTAATCCAAATTCACGAATTCTCATATCCATTTTTAAGAGCACTCGAAGAGGAAGATAATCCAAAAAGAATGAGGTCATTCCAAGTTCGGACGAAGAAGTTACGGCCAAAACAAATTTACCGAATATCGACGTCAAGTATGCATACGGGTTTGCAAACGAATTTTCGTATCCTGGAGCAGTATGCAAACGGGTATGCGTACTTAAACCCCTGGATTTTGATTTTAAATGATACTCTGCATACCTGGTATGTGTACCATGTAGTCCAAACATCCCGAACTACTATTTTCAAACCTAAACATTTAAGAACCTTAAACACAGATCAAGTTAGGTAGAAATGAACGATAAGAAAGGTACGTGGATAATTATAAGTACTCTAAGAAAATAAATAAAAGCACCAATCTTGCTCAAGTTTATAGACATACCTTTTTAGATGAATCCAATCGAATTCTACAGCCTTACCAAACATGATCTGTGCTCCCCAATTTTCGTGCTTCCCTCACCGTATACATAGAATGGCGTTCCTTGGTGAGGATGCACTTACAACACACTCAAGTTGTGTTGACGTGAACAATGTCTTGCTCACCACAAGTGACTTTTGGATTATTATGAAAGAGATCGCTTTTAAAACCTTCCACATCCAAATCCAATTTTCCAAAGAACTTTTTAAGTTCCAACATCATGGATACTGCCTTTTCCATAGTCATGGAATTTTCAGGGAGATCATTCATTTTCACATTCAAAGCATCCTTGAATTTCTTTGGTACCCACTTCTGAGTTCGTTTAGGAACAATCGGAACCTTCTTCCCATTACTCTCTTCTAGATTTGTAGAAAGAGAATTGGATTGACTATTCTTTTGCAAGTTAGTCTTTCTCCAATTGGGAGCATCAGATCTTGTCTTCGTTTTTACAAAGTTATTCTTTTGATAATCACTACAATTGTGAAAAGACTTCGTATGACATTTATAGACAAATCTAGGATTATCACAGCACTGATTCCTTTGCCTAAAGGTTGGACGTTTACAACCCATAATGTCAAGAGTGTTAGCCTTAACATATGATCCCGGTTTAATCACTTCTTTTGACACCCAAACAAGAATATCATGAAGTTTTTCATTCCTTATAGGAAAACGACATCTCCTTTCCAGGTGACCTTTATTTCCATAATAATGACAAATATAAGGAACGTTCTTACCCCAATTCATGTGTGCTGGTTTTAGAGGTTGATATACTTTGATATTTTGAACCTTAATTTCCGGTGAAGGTATTTCACTTTTTCCATCAGTTGAAACCTTTTGTTGAGAAGAATCAATAGCCTTGACAAATTTTACCTCTTTGCTAATACTTGGAGCATCTATTCATTTATAGCCCAATCCTCGTGTATCACGATGATTTTTACTTGCTCCTAGCATAGTGGTTAATTTGCTTGAACTAGTATTGAACTTTTTCAAGTTATCTCCCAACATCTTGATTTTATCAAGAGTAGCAGCTAAATCAGCCTCAAGGCGTTTTTCTCGAACGAGATAAGCACTTTTTCTGTCATCGAAACTAATTTATTGAGAGTTACACCTTGCTTCAGATTCTGCAAGTTTTTCTTCCAACAAAAAGTACTTTTGATAAAGATTATCACATTCAAGTGACTTCATACGTAGGTTTTCCTCAGAATCTTTGAGGATCGATTCGTTAGAACGATTCGAAAAATAAACACCTGCGTAACATCTTCTCAATTTCTTGTTTTCTCGACATAGATGAGCCAGAAGAGGTGTGACATGAGAAGTTGTAATCTTCTTTATTTTCCACGAGTCCAAAAACTTAACATATTCTGAGACTTCCTCATCAACATCTTTATCAATATCTGAATCACCTTCATCAGAAAGTTCATCCAACTGTTCTTCTAGGAGTGATTCCCAATAAACAGTTTTTACATCAAGAGAATGTTTAGATATTGACTTAGATGTGATAGTTCTCTCAGGTGAATCCAAGCTTTTAGAATCATCTGGTAATTTCTGAACTGGTACGTTATTGGAGATAGACTCGTCCATAATCAGATCGCTACAAACACAGACTTATAAGGTCTTCAACGTGTTTTCCAGCTCTGATACCAATTGAAAAACCGGGGGTCTAACAACCACAACCAATATTTTGCTTAGCAATCTGTATGGACAAAATCCAATATAATTTCTAGAGAATCGACTAGACAGTCAGATTCAATCTAGATAAAAAGTATATCAAAGATTTTATATCTCAATCTCTCGATTTGATATATACTCAAGCAAATAGAAATCTGCGAGTCTTTATCAAATACTGGAGAGATAACTTGGATGGTACCAAAGACCAATATCCAAGTGTCAATCAATTTAAATCAACAACCAAAAGGTCGTATATTCTAATTGATTGACCAACGCACAACCTGTGATATTTCAATTATATAACAAAATATAATGCGGAAAAGAAATAACACAGACACCAGAATTTTGTTAACGAGGAAACCGCAAAAACCCCGGGACCTAGTCCAGATTGAACACACACTGTATTAAGCAGCTACAGACACTAGCCTACTCCAAGCTAACTTCGGACTGGACTGTAGTTGAACCCTAATCAATCTTTCACTGATCCAAGGTACAATTATGCTCCTACACCTCTGATCCCAGCAGGATACTGCGCACTTGATTCCCTTAGTTGATCTCACCCACAACCAAGAGTTGCTACGATCCAAAATCGCAGGCTTTGACAATAAACAAATATGTTTCACACAGACAAGTCTATCAAAGGATCAATCTGTCTCCCACAAATAAACCCTAAAGGTTTTGTTCCGTCTTTTGATAATAATCAAGGTGAACAGGAACCAATTGATAATCCGGTCTTATATTCCCGAAGAACATCCTAGAGTATTCAATCACCTCACAACAATCTTAATCGTATGGTAGCGAAACAAAATGTTGCGGAATCACAAACAATGAGACGAAGATGTTTGTGAATACTTTTTATATCTTTCCTATCGGAGATATCAATCTCAAGCCAATCAATCTGATTGTACTCGTACGATAGATGATGCAAGATCAGATCACACAACTATGGTAAAAGTAGTATCGGTCTAGCTTCACAATCCCAATAAAGTCTTTAAGTCGTTAACCTGGTTTTTGAAGAAGAAAACCAAAGGTTAAAGGAGAATCGACTCTAGTATGAAAACTAGTATCACACGTAAGGTGTGTGGATTAGTTTTGCATAATATTAGATATCTCCTTTATATAGTCTTTCAAATCAGGGTTTTGCCTTGGTCACAAAGCAAACAATATCCACCGTTAGATAAAAACCTTATTTAGATTCAATTTAATATTTCTCAACCGTTAGATCGAAAACTTAGCTTGTTCCACACACTTGACAATGCATGCTTCTAGGTTTGTTAACCGTACCCAAACATATGCACTTGTTGGTTCAATAATATTTAACCAAAAGGTTAGCCATATGAGCATTTCATATCAACCATGTTCTTCTTCACCATAACTAGTTCAAATGACTTAAAATGAATTAGTTAGAGAGTTGTTCAGTTGCAAGGAAATCTTATGTACTACATAAGACACAATTGAAGCAAAGATGATTTGAATCACTTGAATCGGTTCATGAGCTTTTATAGTCACGATTTACAAACTGCATTCCTTAGTCTTTTTAAGTTTAAGTTCAGAAATCATCTTCAGATATATAACCTCCTTAAGTTCGCATACTAGGTTCGCGGACTTAAGCAACCGGGCAGAGTTTACAAACTCCAGCAGAAAATCTCGGCAAAATACCTTCAGCCGGTTCTCGGACTGGGTTCGCGGACGCAGCTAGTTCGTCAACTCCAACAGAATTTCTCGGGATGGGAATTTCGGAAGTTTGTGGACTTGGCAAAGCCATTCTTCCGGTTTCTCTTGATCAACAAAGTTCACAAACTTTGGTTTAAGGAATAGGACTTATACATAAATGTGTTTCCACAATAATGCTTATGTCCATCACTGGTTATGTAATCTAAACTCTCATTTCAATCATTGAAACATTCTTAGAGGACGTTATACAGTTGTTACACCATTTCTCGTCAAAGCAATTTTCAAAGTGATTGAAACATATCATGACTTTCTTCACTGGGTAAAGATAAACTTGATCGAAGCGAAATGCTTACCAACACATATTTCGAGATATATATAGGCGAGGTATACTCGGCTCGAAATACCAAATGTGTATAATCAAAGTCTATATATAGCATACGACTTCTTGTCTCAAAGAGTAGGAGATACAGTAGATATACTTTTGAGTGATAGATAAGTTCAAGTCTTCACATACCTTTTTGTCGAGAAGTTCCACCGGTTCCTTGAGGAGTTCTTATGCTTGTACGATGAATCGCCATGAAGTCCTTGAGCTCAACTACACTTTCTATCCTAGTCCGAGATTTAGCTATAATAGACTAGAAATCAAGACTTATAGTTTTGATCACTAACATTGACAAACATGCTTGAGATAGCAACGCATGCGAGTTCGACCGAGCAATGCTCTAACACATACAACAGTTCAAGATTCATAAGATGGTTCAAAAGATGTCGCATCATATCCGCCACAGAACGCTCTTACCTCGTCTACTTCACTCAATGGCTCCATAAGATTTCGACCATGCAAGCATCCATAGCATATCATCATCACAATCAGAATGTCCAGGCAACAGATAACCTAAAGTCAAGGATGGACCAATAATGCAACCACAATCTCCAAGATTAGCCCTGACATGATCATTGTCGAGCATATATTTCATCAATCCATCCCAAGAGTGCAATGGAGTTTGGTAAATTTTGAAATCTACTAGAGAGGTCAGATACTCATTCTCCTGGAGTCAGAACCTTATTACACATTTTGGAGAAGATCGATGGTACTGTTGAGTGGCTACATGCACAAAATGAAAAAGAGCACTTACCTTGAGTTCTCCTGGCTTCCCTTGCTGCTGATTATAATTACCGGAGATTGCTTTGTTACTGTTAATACTCGCTCTATCACCACTAAAAATGACGAAGAGGAGCCGGATGCTGCAGGAAAAAGCACAGAACCGGACGAGCAACAAAAAATAGAAGAGGGTCGATACCCCTTTTCATACGAACGGAGTTTCTAGAGTTTGAACAGAATCAGGATTCCTCCTTGATCCATGAATGGGAATAGATGACGGGGCGTATCACACTCATGATCCATAACCGAACAAGCCGTGTGCTAATATCTCCGTTTCATGGCCAAGCCAGCAGCGCGCCAGCACGAGGAACACCAGCCGCTCAACCTACGACGCTCCGTGATCAGGCCAACGCCAACGTTCCATACCACCATCACTCCGTGGTCAAGATGGAGCCAACGCTCCGAGTGCCAACATCAACAGTTCGTGGTCGAAGTTGCAATAACATCAGTGCTCTGTGGTCAAAGTTGCAGTACCATCATCACCACTCCGTGGCCGAAGTAGCAGCGTCATACACCATTCCACGGACTGAAGCCAAGTTCCATTTCCACCGTTCCACGAACCAGGATCCATCAACATCATCTCCATTCTCTAGCTCCGCGGTCGAGCCGAAGTTTCAACGCCATCTCTACCCGTCCTATGGTCAAGAAAACGGCGTCGTTCCCACCATCCATGGACTGAAGCCGTTTCCACCATTCCATGAACTGAAGCCGTTTCCACCATTCCATGGACTGAAGCCGTTTCCACCACTTCACGGACTGGATCCAAGGGCCATCTCTGCTGATCAGTAGTCACAATTCCAGCGCCATCTCCGCTCGTTACGTGGTCAATCCAGTCATCATCGTAATTCTGTATCTAAGGCTGCAACGCCATCATTAGCATTCCGCATCCGAACCTGCATCATCAGCATCAACCCCATAGCCCAAACTGGCGCCAACGTTCCGGGAAGCAAAGCTCTACGGCCAAACCAATGCCAGCACCCTATGGCCAAGCCGGAAATACACCAAACCACCAGCACAAGGATCATAGACTACTCATGCCTCCTGCCAAAGGTTAGTTGAATTTTCCTGGCGATCTTTTCATGTCTTTCCCTTTCGATTTTACTCTTTTCTGTCACCATCTCATGCTTACCCCGAAACAATGCCATTGTTACGTTCTAAGCAGGGGACTTAATGTTGATGGTGGTTTTTAGTACAGGGATAAATTTGTAAAATCTTGCATTCAGTGTGCCGTCACTTTGCAAAGAAACGTAGTCGTGTAAGAGTGACGAGTGTTCAACCTATTCACTGGCGCATTTATGAGAAACTCAATATATTCACATGAAATTTATCCAGAATGGTGCATACAACAACAATCCCAGATATTCTGTAAATTTCGGCACCCTGCCTATATTATTCAATTAATATAAGTTTCTTTGAATGCTTTCTGTGTTATGTTCCCCGGCTGAACCTTTAATATTGATATGGCATGACAATTTGTGTTCACTCGCAGCAGGGTAGCACAAATTTCCAAGTATCAAGGTTAAGGTCCTTGCATAAAAGTATCCAATCTGAAAGCATAATTCTCTATGGTAATAAACTTAAAGAACTCTGTGTCAACACACAAAATTCAATCAATTTTGTGATAATTCACAAGATTTATATATTAAACTGATTTGCAATATTAGGGCTTAGCTCCCTGCGCAGTATATTAGACCCCGTTGTTCGAAACTATGCTTAGCTAAACTAGGCAATTAAGTCCGCCACAGCGCACTGGAAGTGTGGCCACGCCCTATCTTACCGGCCCTCTTTCCATCGATCAATCAGGTCGCTCCAAATGCGCCACACGCATTTAGAATGAGGTCGTCCCCATGTTGCTTGTCGGCCCTCTTTCCATCCACCAATCAGGTCGTTTTAAATCCGCCATAGCGCACTGGAAGTATGGCCATGCCCTAGCTTGCCGGCCCCCTTTCCATTGACCAATCAGGTTGCTTTAAATCCGCAACAACGCACTCGAAGTGTGGCCAAACCCTAGCTTGACGACCCTCTTTCCATCGACCAATCAGGTAGCTTCAAATGCGCTACACGCATTTAGAATGAGGTCGGCCCCATTTTTCCTGCTGGCCCCCCTTTCCATCCACCAATCAGGTCGCTTTAAATCTGCCACAACGCACTGGAAGTGTGGACACGCCCTAGCTTTCCGGCCCCCTTTCCATTGACCAACCAGGTTGTTTTAAATCCGCCACAACGCGCTGGAAGTGTGGCCACGCCCCCTCTTTCCATCGACCAATCAGGTCGCTCCAAATGCGCAACACGCATTTAGAATGAGGCCGTCCCCATGTTTCCTGTCGACCCCCTTTTCAATCGACCAATCAGGTTGCTCTAAACCTGCCATAGCTTTAAAAGAGGTAGAAAATGTGTCAAGAGGTCGTCATACCATGTTGGCTTCCCAAAACCGCGCCAACATACTAACGACATGCCAAACATACCAAAACAAGCATGTCAGGCGCACATGCCAAACGACACGCCAAACATGCCACCCATGGCAATCCCTAACTTTGGCCACGACGCCAAACCCTAGCCTTGGCCACGCCGCCAAGCCCTAACTTTGGCCACGATGCCAAATCATAGCCTTGGCTACGCCACCAATCCCTAACTTTGGCCACGACGCCAAATCCTAGCCTTGGCCACGCTGCCAAGCCCTAACTTTGGCCACGACGCCAAATCCTAGCCTTGGCCACGCTGCCAAGCCCTAACTTTAGCCACGACGCCAAATCTTAGCCTTGGCCATGCCTCCAAGCCCTAACTTTGGCCATGGTGCCAAATCCTAGCCTTGGCCACGCCGCCAAGCCCTAATTTCGGCGCCAAACCCTAGCCTTGGCCACGTTGCCAAGCCCTAAATTTGTCCACGACGCCAAATCCTAGCGTTGGCCACGCTGCCAAGCCCTAACTTTGGCCACAACGCTAAATCCTAGCCTTGGCCACGCCGCCAAGCCCTAAGTTTGGACACGACACAAAATTCTAGCCTTGGCCATGCCGTCAAGCCCTAACTTTGGCTACGGAGCCAAATCCGAGCTTTGGCCATGCCACAATGCCACAGGCGTGGCCATGCCACAACGCCACAAGCGCGACTATGCCATTAACATGTGCTAACAGAATGTGGCCATAATCAGCGGCCACCCTCTCTCCTGAATTACAATCTCAGCCATTCAAGTTCGCCACCGAGCTGACATACTTGTGGCAAGTTTTAGGAGACCAGCTGCCTAAATCTAGTGTCCATGGCTACGTCAGGCGCCACTTGCACCACCGTGCCATTGGCATGTGGTGGACCCAGGAAAGCATATAAAATTGAAGCGAAATGAAAACGCGGGCCTACAGTAATACCGCAAGTGCACGGTCGTCAGTTGTAGCTCGTGCAAGTACGGGTCGATCCACAGAGACTGGGTGTGTTTGGAGTTTCTAGCTATTTGGGCTCTAAATTTGCTATTGGGCTTCTAATTGTGCTTTGGGCTTAGTGGGTTTGTTTGTAATGGTGAAGTGCTTTAGGCCTTGGGCCTTTGAATGATGTTGGAATGAACTGTGAACTTGGGTTTTGGATTCAGTCAAGGATCTGGGCCTTTGGAAATGTAATGAATTTGGGTTCAAGTGAACTGAACTGAGCCTTGAACTCAGTTGGCTTGTAAACCAAACAGTGGCTGGATTTGGGGTTTTGGGCTTTGTTCCTGGGCTTAGCTTTTGACCTGAGAGTAACTAGGCCTTTGGAGTTAACTGTGGACTGAACTGGGCCTGTGTTGTGAGCCAAGCTCAGTTGCAGCAGCAGCAGTGGAAACCAGGTTGCAGCAGCAGTGGTGGCTGGCACAGCAGGAGCAGGTGCACAGCAAGGGAAAGGAAAGAAAGCAGCAATGGTGACAGTGCAAGCCAAGTAATAACAAAACAGAGATAGTTGCAAACCAAGGCTACAAGCCAAGGGCAGGAGTGTGGAGATAAGCTGACAATGAAGTAAAAAAAAGGAAAAAAAGCAAAGCCAAGGCAATGGCTTTAGGCATTCATCTAGAGTGGGAAGAGAACCAGCTTGTTCACAGTCACTAGTGAGCACTAGTTTCTCCCCACTGCTCAATCAACTCAATGCTCTAAGGCTCTAACCTAGCATTGACACACAACAGTAAACTAATCCTAACATTTGAGAAGCTAACAGTTGACAAAACAAGAGATTCAAAACAGTGACAAAACAGGAAACAAAACCAAAGAAACCAAGGCTGTGAGCCAAGGGCAGGGAGGAGAAGAAGTAACAAAACAGTTAAGTTGCAAGTGACTGTGAAAACAAAATGTGGGTTAAGCTAAGGCTTTGAATCCACCCTTGTGTCCTAGCCAAACAATGTGATCCTAGGTTGAGTTGAAAATCCTATGCATACATCTAGAATGGGAGGAAAACTAATTTGCTCACTAGTTTGCCCCTAGCATTGACTGTCTTTTGACAGAACAATCAATCACAGGCACTATGAGCATCAATATCTTCCCATTGCTCAATCAACACACTGCACTAAGGCTCTAACCTAGCATTCCACTATCTAACAGTCCACTAAAGCTTCATCTGAGCCTCAGCAGTGAACTCAGAACATGAGAAAACAGATGGAACAACACATGATTAACAGGAACAACACAACATTTAAACTACTAAACAGTGAATGAAAATTGCAAAAGAAGAACCCTAAAAATTAACAGTGAAATCAAATTAAATTAACCCAATTAGGGGGTTTCTCGGCTAACCAAGAACAACTTTTGCATTCTCTACAGCTTCCCTTTTATAGCTTACAACAAAATCCCTAATTTCACAAAACCCTAAATTTGTAAACCCTAACTTTTGGGGAAAAATCAAATTCGACATACCCATGTGTGAATTCTGCTCGACCCATGCCCTGTTGATGTTCTACTGCTCCTCCTCTAGCTCTTGTTGCGCTGTTGGCCTAGCCCTAGACTTCTGTGAACCCTAGCTTCTCTCACTGTCGAGTTTGCAGCATCAGGACTCGATGCTACAGACGAGAAAGGGAGAGACAAGGGTGGTGATTGACTCCTGAGTTTGTCGGGGGAAGGTGGTAGTGGTGGTGTTCGAGGTGGAGATGGAAGAGATGGTGGTGATGGATTTGCAGAGCTCTGCAAATTTTTGGGAAGAAGGGGAAGAACTCGATGGAAATGGGATTAGGGTCTGTTTGTTTGGGGTGTAGGTGTTCGGTTGCTAGGGTGTGAAACAGGTGCAGCGGAGTTTGATGATCTGCGACAAGGAGCGATGGATGGGAAGATGGGAGGTGGATCCAACGGCGATACGGAGGTAAGCGTGGAGCGACCGTCGGATGAAGGGATGTAGCAAAACGGACGACCCAAGATGGAGATGGGCGTTGCGATGTAAAGCGGGGGCTTCGGAGTTTGATGTGCGATGATGGAGCGACCGTAGGATGCTGAAATGCTTCGATCTGACGGCTGAAATCCGAGACGGGCTTGGATAGTGGAAATGTGTTTGAGTAAGGGTTTTGGGCCTTGGGTATGCCAAGCCCATATCTTCTTTAAGGACAATTCTTCTTCTTCAAGCCCACTTCTAGCCTTTTGGTCTTGTGCACAACATTCTTCGCGGCTTCCTTGTGTAATTCCTCCCGGCTTTTCACTACTTTTCTGCTCTTTTCCGCTCAGCTATTCATCCAAACTTTATTTATTACCTAAAAATGCAAAATTAAGTAAGAAAAATATTTATTCTTGAAAACAATGAAAATACAGAATATGGGATAAAATGTAGAATTAATGCACAAAAGATGAGTTAAATGCCAAGAAAAATATATAGAAATATGCACTTTTTAGCACTCATCAGCAGGCACGAGCCATGCCAGTCGTGCCACATTGCCACTGGCGTGCACCAAAACGCCACTGCGGCATTATCAGGCGCCAACACAAGGTATCCATAATCAACGGCTACCCTCCTTCATGAGGTGCGATCTCATCCATCGAAGTTCGCCACCGAACTGAAAAACCTGTGGCAGGTTTTAGTCGACCAGCCAAAACGAGCCTAATAGCATTACATGCTATTTTCCTGCGGTAAGTCCCTTGACTTTGACTTGCCACACGTAGACGAAAACACTCGAGACATCAAACATGTGATAAACTGGGGGATGCTCATCAAGGTTTTGCTCTGGCGGTTTACAACGTGTAGCGTGCAATGCACCCGTTGGTAGACACATTTTTGTGTCTAATTTGTCCTCAATGTTCTGTATTGTTGGTACTCGATTTCGTACTTATTATGGTGTTTTATGTGTTTGTAGGTATTTTTGGGAAATAAACATTTTTGGAAAATTCTCGAAAAGTTGCTCGGGGCACCCCCAAAAAAGTACTAAAGGAACCCTCATTTTGGATAAGGGCACCCCCAGGCACCCCATCTGTTAAAGGTACCCCTATTTTGGATTTGGGGGACTTCATATTCTTTATTCAAATGGTCTGTTTTGGCGGAATTCTTTGCAGTCAACTGGTAGATTTCTGGTTTGAGATTTGGGGACGATTCACCAAGACTAAATGGCTGGAATTGCATGGAATCATTGACTGAGATAATACATGGCTGGTAACGTGTTTAGTTTCGATAAAAATGGAAGGGAACGTGCAATTACACGGAATGAAAGTATGGAAGATACTCGGGATTGTGTCGATGCTGTTGTGGAAAGTTTGCATGCGTTTTCAGCGTGTTGAATCATTGCTTGATGATCTGGAAGAATGTTTGGAGCGTGTAAACACTTGATGACAGTGTAAGAAGAAAACAAAGGGAAGAAAATATTCTCAAGAATATATTATTCACTGTCTAGCAAAGGGGAGAATTATGGGCAATTATTACGTGAGATCTCGAGGCTGTTGGGTTATAAATAGTTGTTGGGATATCAGGGAGAGTGACGGAGTGATTGTTGGAGAGAACAGAGCAAAGAAACGTGAGTTTGAGAGAATTGCTACTGCTGCCATTGAAGAACATACGAAGAACATAAGACCACAAGGAGCAGTCGTAATTGCTACAGTGATTGCGACACATATTTGACAGTCGTACAAGCTACAGTGACAATGACAGTTTCCTTTTATCGTTCTCTGTAACAGTGTTTTGCAACAATTAAAAACGTTGCAAACACCCGATTTTCATTATTTTCTCTCCATTTCATCTTTTTAAACAATTTTTGAAGCAATGAACAAATATTTTGAGCGTGTTTACACAATGATGAGCTAAACCCATCCTCCGGGGCGAAGGAGGAAGCTATTTCACCAATGAAAAGTGGTAATCTCTTACTTATGCAATTATTATATGATTATTTCCCTAGATAAATAAATTGATAAAATGGTTTTTGTTAAACAATTGTCCTTTCAATTGATGGAGCATGCTATCCTAGGGTTTTGATGTCCCATACTTTCGATCTACAATTGTTATTTCTAAAAAATCAACTATTGCAATATTAAGAATCAATTTGAATGCATGATTTGCATGATTATAATTAGAGAATATAAATCATTTTGATATTGGTAAATAGTGGATTCCATAGCCCAGTCTTCTCCATATTTTTCATATCACTTTCATTTAAGTTTGCTATATTTTTAGTCTTAAAAATAAAATCTAAAATCTATTGCTTTCACAAGTCTCAACGAACCTATTACTACAACTCAATTTGAAATCACATCAATTTTTGGCGCCGCCGACGCAGAATTGTTTTTAGGATAGAGTTTTTAGATTTTATTTTATTTTATTTTTTTAGGTTTTTTTTTTCATTTTTATTTTATTTGTTCTTCTTTACGTTCCTGGGTTTTTGTCTTTTCTTTACATATTTTGGAATTTGGAGCGAAAGAAAAATTTGCCAAAGCTTTTGGTGAATACTTAAAGATTTGGAGTAAAAGCAAAGCGAAAGGAGCGAAAGAAAAGGAGAATAAAAATTAATTAAAAAAAAAGAGAGAGAGGGACTATTTTTTTTAGAATTTCTTTTAGTTTATCTTTTTCTTTTGCAATTATTTTTGGACTTTAGACCGTGGACTTTGGGACTTTTTTTTTAAACCCTACGGAAGGGTAGTTTAAATATAAATTGTTTGCAGAGAAGGACGGCGATTACGATATCGCCTCGACCCCTCGGGTTCGTACATGACATAGGAGTTGTGGCCCGAGTCGACTTCAGTGGTTCATCCCCCGTCTGGTACGGGAGGTAAGTTTGTCGAAACACTCGCGAATCTCCTGTCAGCGAGTTATTGTATTCCTTCGTTTGCATATATGCTGAGGATTTGAAAACGACTGCTTTAATTTCCTAGTAAAGGGCAAGGACTGGCCATACAAGATAAGGGTTCGGATTTCATCACCGTTCCCTTCTTGCCCTCCTTAGAAAAACGAAACCGAACGCGAACCTAAGCCTAAAATTTGACTAGAACGAGACCTATAGGGTAACGAGCTTAATAGGAAAGTCATTCAAAAAATATTGGTTACTCTTTTAAGCATGCTTCAAAGTTCATGATGGTTTCTGTGAGTTGAATACGCCGCCTTGTAACGCCGGTGAGGCCTTGGGTATCAAATCTCCATTGAGCTTCCCTCGTCTCGATTCAACTTACTTAAACTCGGATTGATTCCAGAGGGGTTTGCTTAAATTGTAACGAATTCCCTTTCGAAGGATTAGAAGCTGGTCTAGAAACAATATAAGTAGAGCCATCATGCTTTTTGTTTGCTAGAAATCAGTAGGTTTGCTGTGGTGGAGTCAGCCTTGTTTGTGTTTGCATAGAACTTCCCTTCTTTTTAGGATTTATTTCTTTTTCTTTTGTTTTTCTAGTGTATGCCCAAGGTTATTAAAGAGCGGGCTTGGAAAAGAAACACTCTAGGTCGTTTGATTAGTGATAAGCCTAGTAGTTCTTCTTGTGAAGGCGGGGAGCTCGAAGACTCTTCTTTTGAGAGCCCTATTTTTGAAAACTTCAGTTTTGAGAATCTGTCTTTTTTTGTGGAAAATACCTCTAGTACTTCAGCTGTTCCAGCAATGGCAACTTTGAAATATTACATGTTCCCAACTAGGTCCACCCGAGCTTCGTGCATTAAATTGCCAACCACTACGGCTAATTTCGATATAAAACCTAGTATTCTTCAGGTGATCCCTATATTCGTAGGGAAAGATGATGAGAACCCTTATTTTCATATTAGGGACTTTAAGGAAATTTGTGGGACAATTAGAATAAAAGACCTTACTGATGAAGTCTTGAAACTTAAGATGTTTCCCTTTTCCTTGAGAGATAAAGCCAAGACCTGGCTGAACAACCTATCATCTGAATCCATTGAAACATGGAAGGAACTTATTGCTGCTTTCTATATGAAATTCTACCCTAAGCATAAAATTGCGTCTGTTAGGTAGAAAATTAGTGCTAGTGTGCAACAAGAGGGAGAGTCTCTTTATAGGTTTTTAGAGAGATTCAATGATCTCCTATCCCAGTGTCCTCACCATGGATTTGATAAGATGAAACTAGTAGAGATTATTTATGATGGTTTAGACTATTCAACCAAAGCCATGGTTGAGTCTATGTGCGCTAGTGAGTTCACTAGTAAAAGTGTTGATGATGCTTTCACCTTCTTAGGAGCTGTCGCTGAAAAATCCCAACAGTGGAAGTCTTGTGTTGAACCCCCCAAAAGACTCTTGGTCAATAGAGGTAGCACCAATGTGGTAAATACAAGCTTCGGGTCTGATGCTAAGTTTGCTGCTTTGTCTAGAAGGTTAGAAGCTTTGGAATTGAATCATCCTAAACATAGGTCTCTTGTTGAACCTGATGATATGCTTAGAGACTCTCAAGTGTCTAGTTGTGGAGTAGAACCCAATAACTCGTTTTAGGAAGGTCAGGTTAGTGAAGAGCAAGCCCATGTTGTCTATAACAATGCTAGGTTTGAGAACCGTCAGAAGTTTGACCCATACTCAGAGACTTACAACCCTGGTTGGAGAAACCATCCTAATTTTTCTTGGTCTAAGGGTCAGAATCAAGGACAGTCTAGTAATTCTCATCCTCCCCCAGGTTTTGGTTATGCTAAGAACTCTTCAGGTCAACCCCAGTTTCAGAACGAGAAGAATATCTCCACCTTAGAAGAAACCCTTACTATGTTAGCAAAGAACCATGATATGTTATCAAAGAACCACTGTGGTTTTCAAGAAGAAACCAGGAAGAATTTTAAGAATAATTCGCAGTCTCTTGCTAACTTAGAACTTCAAGTCGGCCAAATAGATAAGTTTCTTGGTGAAAGAGAAGGTGGAAGGTTCCCTAGTCAAACTGATCCTAACCCTAAAGGAGAGAAATCGTACAATCATGTGAATTCTATAAAAACCCTTAGGAGTGGAAAGAAAGTTGACAATAAGGTTGCCATGCCTGATAGTGAACACGCTGTAGTTCACCCTTCTGAGCCAGGAAATGAGGAGACTGATAGAGTCTCCAAAGAGACCAATGAGGGTCATGCTGAGCCCGGCTTTGTTCCCAGAGCCCCGTTCCCCCGGCTGCTAGTTCCAACTAAGAGGGAGTCCAACTTTAATGATATATTGGAGGTTTTTAAGCAGGTTACTATCAACCTCCCCTTGTTAGATGCGATTAAGCAGATTCCCGCTTATGCCAAGTTTCTTAAGGATATGTGTACGCGAAAGCGAAAACTTAATGTCCATAAGAAAGCCTTCCTAGATAGTCATGTGAGTTCTATTATTCAGAATATCACTACTCCTAAGTATAAAGACCCAGGGTCCCCTACTATTTCTTACACAATAGGTAAATACCGTGTCGAGAAAGTTTTGCTTGACTTAGGAGCCAGTGTGAACTTACTGCCATACCATGTATACCTTAAGCTAGGACTTGGTGAGATGAAACCTACCCAGATGACATTTCAGTTAGCTGATAGGTCCGTTAAAATTCCTCGTGGTGTGATCGAGGACGTTCTTATTGAGGTCGACAAGTTTATTTATCCAGTGGATTTTGTTATCCTAGATACCCAACCTGTCCCTGACCCAGAGAACCAAATACCAGTGATTTTAGGTCGCCCGTTTTTAGCTACATCCAATGCGATCATTAACTGTCGAAATGGTATTATGAATTTGTCTTTTGGTAATATGACTATTGAGCTGAACTTTTTTAATATTAGTAAGCTACCCTCTGAACTAGATGACTCGAGCATAGGAGAGGTGAACATGATAGGAACATTAGTCGAGGAGTCATTACCAAACACTTTGTTAGAAGATCCATTAGAGAAATACCTAGCCCACTTTGGGATTGATTTTGATGATGATGATGTGATTAATGAGGTGAATGCTTTGTTAGATTCAACCCCTTTGTTTGACACTAGTAATGTCTGGAAACCTAAGTTCGAACCTCTACCCGTTTCTGAGTCTACCCTAGTTCCTTCGTTAGAAAAGCCTCCTAAGTTGGACCTTAAACCATTACCAGATTCCCTGAAGTATGTGTTTTTAGACCCATCTGAAACTTTACCTGTGATTATAGCATCCGACTTGGATAGTATCAGGAAAGTAGGCTAGTGACTGTCCTTCAGAATAACAAGGAAGCTTTAGGGTGGACCATAGCTGACATTAAGGGTATAAGTCCTACTGATTGTATGCATCATATCTATTTAGAGAGTGACACCAAACCTTCTAGGGAGATGCAACGTCGACTGAACCCTAATATGAAAGAAGCAGTTCGAACCGAGGTTCTTAAGCTGTTATATGCAGGCATTATCTACCCCATTTCAGAAAGTAAGTGGGTCAACCCCGTTCATGTTGTTCCCAAGAAATCCGGTATTACTGTAGTCCAGAATGATAACAATGAGTTAATCCCAACTCGGGTGACCACGGGTTGGCGTGTTTGTATTGAATATAGGAAATTGAACAAGGTCACTAGGAAGGACCACTTTCCCCTTCCCTTCATCGACCAAATACTAGAAAGATTATCTGGACGTAGCCATTATTGCTTTTTAGATGGATACTGCGGTTATAATCAGGTTGTTATTTCCCCAGAACACTAAGAGAAAACCACTTTCACCTGTCCCTTTGGTACCTTTGCGTATAGACACATGCCTTTTGGGATATGTAATGCCCCTGCGACCTTTCAGCATTGTATGCTGAGCATATTTTCTTACATGGTAAAACGGTTCTTAGAGGTCTTTATGGATGATTTTTCAGTGTTTGGTTCGTCTTTCGATGAGTGATTGCATTATTTGTCATTAGTTTTGACTAGGTGTAAGGAAAAGAATTTGGTGCTTAATTGGGAGAAATGTCACTTCATGGTTCGTTCAGGAATTTTTCTAGGGAATATCGTATCTTCGAAGGGTATAGAGGTAAATAGATCCAAAATTGACCTCATTAAAACTTTACAGGTCCCAAAAACCGTAAGAGATATTAGGTCATTCTTAGGGCATGCAGGTTTTTATCGTTGATTCATTAAGGATTTTAGATTAATTTCTAGACCTCTTTGCAATTTGCTTGCAAAAGACGTTAAGTTTGTCTTTGATGGTGCTTGTTTAGAGGCTTTTGAGAAGCTTAAGAATTTACTCATTACCGCCCCCATAGTCCAGGCACCCAACTGGAACCTACCCTTTGAGATCATGTGTGATGCTTCAGATTATGCTATTGGTGTTGTGCTAGGTCAGCGAGAAAATAAGTTACTTCATGTGATTTACTATGCTAGCAAAACTCTGAATGATGCCCAGTTGAACTATATCACTACGGAGAAGGAACTATTAGCTATTGTGTTTGCCTTATACAAGTTTAGATCCTACCTCTTAGGTTCTAAGGTCATAATCTTTACTGATCATGCTGCTTTGAAGTATCTTCTTTCCAAGAAGAATACTAAACCTAGATTGATTATATGGATCCTATTGTTGCAGGAATTTTCCTTAGACATTAGAGATAAAAAAAGGTGCAGAAAATGTAGTAGCAGACCACTTGTCTAGGCTTGTTATGGATACCCTTAATGATTCTCCTCTTGTTAGGGATAATTTTCCTAATGAACAAATGTTCTTTGTTACCCAAGCACCTTGGTATGCGAATATAGTGAATTATCTTGTTACTGGTCGAATGCCCCAACATTGGGGTAAACAAGATCGTTCTAGGTTTTTATCCGAGGTGAAGCACTTATTTTGGGATGATCCTTATTTGTTTAAGTACTATCCAGACCAGATTATTAGGAGATGTATACCTGAGAGTGACCAGTCCAGTATTATTTCCTTTTGTCATGATCATGCTTGTGAGGGTCACTTTAGTGCTAAGAAGACTGCTGCTAAGATATTGCAGTGTGGATTCTATTGTCATTCATTGTTTAAAGACTCCCATAGTCACTGTGTTACTTGTGAGAGTCGCCAGAAATTAGGAACCATTTCCGGTAGGAACATGATGCCCTTGAACCCTATTTTAGTTGTTGAGGTCTTTGATGTGTGGGGTATTGACTTTATGGGTCCATTTCCTAATTATTTTGGTAACCTTTACATCCTTGTCGCTGTAGACTATGTCTCTAAGTGGATTGAGGCGGTTGCGCGTAAAAAAAATGACCATAGGGTTGTGATTGAGTTCTTGAAAAATAATATACTTACACGTTTTGGTACACCGCGAGCTATAATTAGTGATTGAGGGACGCACTTTTGTAAGGACCTTTTAGGTTTTTGATGAAGAAATATGGTATTACACATAAGGTAGCTACCCCATATCATCCACAGACTAGTGGTCAGGTGGAAGTTTCCAATAAGGAGATAAAGCATATATTAGAGAAAATAGTTAATCCTAATCGGAAAGATTGGTCGTCTAGGCTTACTGATGCCTTATGGGATTACCGTACTGCGTTTAAGACCCTCATTGGAATGTCGCCTTATCGGTTTTTGTACGGCAAGGCATGTCATTTACCTTTTGAGTTAGAACATAGAGCTTATTGGGCTGTTATGTTAAGCAGCTAAAATTTTCACTTGACAAGGCAGGAGCCCATAGGAAACTCCGACTCAATGAGTTGGAAGAGATTCGTATAGATGCTTACGATAGTGCGAAGGAGTATAAGAACAAAATGAAACTTGTGCATGATAGAAATATTTTAAGAAAGTCATTTTCTCCAGGTCAAAAAGTTCTTCTGTATGATACCCGCTTGCATCTTTTCCCTGGGAAGTTACGTTCTTGGTGGACGGGTCCTTTTATTGTTCACACTGTCTTTCCTTATGGAGCTGTTGAGATCGAGACACCAGATGGTAGTAGTTGTTCGAAGGTTAACGGTCAGAGATTGAAACCCTTTTTAGAGCCCTTTCCTACAGGTGATGTTGAGGAGGTCCCTTTGGAGGACCCTGTTTACCCTTGATTGACCATCGAGGCGATTGTATGTTGCATATTAGTTTTTGATTTCTCTCTTCCCCAGGTACTATCTTTCCGACTTCTCTCTTTACTGATTCCTCATGTTACTTTGCTTTTTGGTATTGCTCTTTCATTAGAAACATTAAAGACAATGTTAGATTTAAGTTTGGAGGTGGGGAAGAAACTTTTTGTTAGCTTTTAGTTGCAATAAGTAAACTCCAGAGCCTAGAAATTTATGCTTATTAAGGTTGGCACTAACCAATCTAAGTGGATGGGAACATCTTGGTTGTAGGAGTTGAGGAACCAATCTGATTAGATGGAAACATCTAAAGAGTCTATTCATAAAAGCACAGAGCTCAGGTGTTAGAATTAAAAAAAAACATGGTAGTTTCGCCATAACTCGTTTAATCCTAATCCCTTCTGTTTTTATTTCTTAAGTGATTTGGTGGGGCACACGACTAAAGTTGTTACCTTTTCTAGGTGAAATAGAGTGGTTGAGATACAAAAA